>NC_061119.1:32135513-32383748 GCF_002878395.1 Capsicum annuum | reverse complement strand
GTATACTGTCTGGACTCACTGGATACTTCTTAATAGATCCATGCTACTCAGGAGAGTTATCTCTTAACTTGTATTATACTCCCTTATTTGGTGTAGACTTAGGTGCCATAGTACCTATAAAAAGAGTTGTTAGTGAGTGAAACACAATACTAAAATAGAAAACAACAAGAAAAATAAAATTCCATCGGAAGGCTACCTACGACCCCAACCTACGGGCCGTAGTAAGTACCTACGCAGCTGTAGATAGCCTTCATAGGTTGTAGACAAAGCCTTTAACCTTTAAGTGATTTAAGTATGACACCTACATGGCCATCTACGGGCCCGTAGGTGACACTTACATACTCTTAGGTAGGTTTCATGGGTTTCAACTGAGGGTATGTCAAAAATTTCCTAGAGTTCCCATTCGACACAATAAAAAATTCAATCTTTAGACCAATTTCAAACACAACATGAATCACTTTAAGTTCCGTAAGTATTGCACACATTGATCAACTTCTACTTCCATTATTATTTGTGATCACAGGCTTCCCAAACTAAAAAACATGCAACAAATTAATTTTTACCATATTTAGGCTCCAACTATTTTAAGAATTATGAGAATTCAACAATTTCAAGTTATTTCACGTGCACTCATAAGGTGAAATCGAGATTGTTGCCTCTTCAAGTGCCTTGAATCCCTTTTTCCCAATCTTGATCTCTCTTGTAAAGATGATCTCGAATATAGGTGAGTTCTTAGAGTGGGCCACCACTAAGAAAGCAATTAACTTAAAGGGAATTAGAATACATCTGTAAACATTGATCTAGTTGAATCTTACACTTCCCCTACTTTGTTAATCCGTCAGGGTTCCCACAACCTTAGTTAAGAGAATTAGCTGCTCATAGTTATAAAATAATTCATGGAGTTCAATGAAGAAATCATACAATTAATCTCACAATAATGAAGAATAAAACTCAAAGTCTTGAATTGAATAACAATCCAAAAAACAAGAACAAGAGTATAAAGTGTGTAAAAATATGTCAAAGTACGTAAACTATTACATAAGGACCCAAAGGGTATTTATAGAGTCTAAAAATATCAAAGGAAACCTAACAAAAACAAAATAAGAAAACTAGGTCGACAGTGGTCACGCCTCTGGCAATGAGTCGTTAGGACTGGCAATGACTCATTGTCTGCTGCCATAGCTCTCTTCTGAACTCAGTGGTCATGACTCATTGTGAGATGTAATAAGTCATTAACTGGGACTCGTTATGACTCTAGTGAATTTTAGTTTTTAATACTTTTTCTCTATGCTCAGCACGACTCCTTATCACGAGTCATTATCTGTCATCACAACTCGTGATTGGAACCTCAACTTGTCAACCTTCAGGACTCTTGGCTAATATGTTCAAAATGACTCTTCCTACAACTTGTTGTCACTCGTAATGAATTGTAGTCAGTCTCTAATTTGCTGCTAAAGCCAGCCTCCCTTACTATTCATATCATGACTTGGGTCGTGAGTCGTTAGGTGACTAAACGACTCATAGCCTAGTCAGCACTTGGATTTTTTTAGAGCTTTTTCATCTATTTCTGATCTATGCCACTTCCAACCTAATTTATTGCAATATACATAAAACATACATCATATCCAACAAAAGGCCTAAGTATTTACATATGTTCACTGTTTTAAGCATCGAAAGTACCATGTAACCATGGAACATCAATACATAAGCCCAAAGTTCACCATCTAGGTTTCCTAACCAGTCAGTCTAGTTGACATTCATAGTCTTCGCTAATATAGACTTGATCTCATGATTGGAGACCTCAACCGACCCACTTGTCTGCAGATGGTAAGGTGTTAACACCTTATGTCTCATACCATATTTCTCAAGTATGGCCTTGAATAGACAATTGTAGAAATTAGACCCACCAACCCTAATGATAGCTCGTGGCATACCAAATCGAGAGAAAATGTTATTCAAAAACCCCCTTCATTATTGTGAAGCACAACTACTTCCACCCACTTAGAAACATATTCAACTACCACTAATATGTACTTCATACTATGAGAACTCATAAACGAACCCATAATATCAATACCCTATACATCAAACAACTTAAGCGCAAGAATAGGTGCATGGGGAACTCATGTTTCCATGAGATGTTGCCCTTCCTCTAGCATTAGTCGCAGGCCCGAGCATAGTCATATGTATCTTTGTAAATCATCAGCCAAAAATAACCACACTACGGGATTTTTTGGGTTGTACGAGTACTTCCATAGTGACCCCAATTGGAGACGAATAACAGGCCTCTAGAGTACTCAAATCTCAACTTAGGGAATACACCTCCAAATCACACCATCCACACACATCTAAAATAAGTAAGACTGATCCCTGACTTGCATACCTCATGCATAAATCATTTTCGCTGCTAAAATGACAAGTTTTTTGGGACGAGGTCACTTCACTTACTAAATAATTAGCAACATCAACAAACTAAGAGATTATGTCTTGGAATTGGTAAAATATTCTTATGGACGAACTAACTGATCTCTTTTAGTTAAAAAAACCCTAGCTACCAATGTTCAAATCTGATAGAATATCGCCATTTTGGCCACTGATCAGCCAGATTTAGGAGCTAACTAGCCATCTCTAGAAATTAATTCTAATAATTTCCCTCATCTCTCTTTGCTTAAACATATTGAGCCTTCATCTAGGATAATTTTAACATCCTATAAGAAAGATAGAGCCTTTTCTCAAGGTAAATGTGCTACTTACTAAAACCTAAAAACATCTCCTCCACAAAGATTTCGTCAAAGTAATGTGTAGAACTTATTCAAATTAAGAAGCTTTCATATATTGATGGGGCTCCAAGAGTGGTATGGACTGAAGAAGAAGTTAGTAGGATAAATGTCTTGAAAAATTTACAGTTTGTAGTAATTGGTAAATTTTTATATGGTTAGCCAGAAATTGATGATTTACAAGTTCAAATTCCTAAGAAACTTAATGTGAAAGGTGGATGTAACATTAGTTTTTTTAGGAATAGGCATACCTTGATAAGATTTGATAGGTTTAAGGACTTTGTCAATGTAATGTAATGTCGAAAAGTGTATATTACATTAATGCTAAGGATGGTTATTCATACCAAATAAGGCCTTTAATCTATGATACTAAGTTCATAATGGAGGAGGAAACAACTCAGGCAATGGCTTGGATTTCATTCCCTAATCGAATGCCTACATTCTTTGTTATAGTGTCCCTATTTTCCCTTGCATCAACAGTTGGAAAGCCAATACAATTAGATATGGCTACGGTGAATAAAACTAGAACTAGTTGTGCTAAGGTAAAGGTATAGGTGGATTTACTATCAAGTTTCCCAGAATTTATGGAAACGGAGATTGTTAACCCTACTATAAACGTTTCAAAAGTAGAAAAGGTGAAGATCTAATATGATAATATGCCCAAATATTGTCAAAAGTGTATGTTATAGGGACATAATGAGTAGGATTGGAGAATGTTGCATCCTGAACTAAGAAAGGCCCATGATGATCAAAATGCAAATGAGAACAAGGATGAAGATAAAGTGGAACAAAATATGAGGCACAAAAAAAGATATTAATAGCATCATCATCAACAATAACAAAAATGGAATCCCACTAGAAGGAGATTTATTAATAAAGGATATTTTAGTAAAAAGCTATTACTCCTAGTAAGGATAAAAATAGCGAGAATTCCTTTAGATCACTTGTAGAAGAAACCTAAGAGCAATTAAATGTTGATAATACTAATCTTAATTCAATAGTAAATGCAAAGGAAGATAATGTAAATAAAGGAGAAGAAAGACAACAGATATCAACAAAAGATTAGGTTTTCATGACATTTGTTGAGCATGGTAATTATAAAAGTACTGGTGATAGAGATAGAGCAGCTCCTGTAATAAATAAAAAGAAATTTAGTCAACGAAAAATTCTTTAGGCAATAAAATGCAAACTGAGAGAGAGGAAGGACAAAAATAAGATCATATCACTGAAGATGTTGGTTCAAAGAATTAGGACACTCATAAGTTATTACCAGATAACAGTAACATAGGTGCAAATGAGGAAGAAAATCAAATTTCTACCCATGAGAATGTCCAGTCATCTAGGATGGAGGAGATAGGTATTGTGGCAGTCCCGAATGCCAGTATCTTTCGAGGAGCCACAAAGTTAGAACATTGAAAATCCAAATAAAGTGTTTCACGACATTCTTGCACATAATGTTCTAACTACAATAGAACAACTGGAGCAAATAGAGGGTGGAGGAGGTCACCAGGTATTGGTGCTGAAGATATCTATAAAATAACTAGTTTATCTTCCTAAGATATAAAATCAGTTAAGCCTATAAAGAAAGAAAAAAAATAGATAATTGAGGAAAACGAACTTAGCCTAGTATATTCCCACCAAAGAGAAATATGGTGTCATAATATAGTAAAAGATGATGAAAGTCTTAATGTGGAGCATTAGATCGGTAAAGTCCAAAAAGCCTTTCAAATGGTGCAAATGCTTCATAATTTCCACAAGTTTGAATTTGTTACTATTGTGGAGCCTCTTCAACATATAAGAACCATTCATAGATACAGAAGCAAATTTTAGGATGCCATATGTATTTCATAATTTAAATGGTAAAATATGGTGTTTTGCTAATTATAGGCTGAATGCTATAACTATCAGTGACATAGAATAAACTCTCATAATTCTACTACAATATGTGTCTTTAGACATCAAATTTTTAGTTATTAGTTTGTATACTAAATGTGATAGAGAGCAGAGATTGATTTTGTAGGATACAATCATGAATTTATCAACTGAGCTGAATATACCATGGCTTGTAGAGAGGATTTTAATAATTTAATGAATAGGTCTGAAAAAATTAGTGGTAAGCCAGTAAGTGCTGCAGAGATGGAGGATTTCAGAACTTGTTTTGAAACTAGTTACTTACTACCTATCCCTTTTAGGGGAATTCCTTATACATTGAGGAATAGGAGAGCTAGGATGGGTTATATCTTTGAAAGGCTGGATAGAATTGTCTTAATTTTAGAGTTTTAGAATCAGTTTTCTAATATTAATATGGAGCACTTGTCCAAGTATGGGTAGGACCATGGCCTCTTTGTTACTTGTTTTGTGAAAATAGGGTTGCCAGAGCTATGAAACTTTTTAGATTTTTGAAATTTTAGACTGAGCATGAAACATTTAAGGAGGTAGTAAAAAGGAATTGGGATGATGACAGATCAGAAAATCTGTTCCTTGATTTTAAAAGAAAGATAAAGCGAGTTAGAAAAGCTTTGTCTTTGTGGAGTAAGAGGTATATGGGGATATATTTCAGCAACTGGTGATTAGGGATGAGAGAGCAAAGATTAAAGTAAAATTATTTAAAGGTAGTCCCACTCCTAATAATAGAGTGGTGATGCAGAGAGTCAAGGAAGAATACACTAAATACCTAAATTTAGAAGAGATTTACTAGTAATAGAAGGCTGGATTTGACTAGTTTCATAGTGGAGACAAAAATACAAAAAAATTTCACAGTATTGTTAAAGAAAGGAGAAATAGATTAAAAGTGAGTAGAATTATAAATAAGCAGGGGAATTGGCTGGAGGCTGAGAAGCTGATAGCAGATGAAGTAGTTTCATTTTCTCATAAATAGTTTACTCAAGATAGGGACAACACTAACTATTCACTACTGCAGTATATCCCAGAATTGATAAAAAAAAGAGGATAATGAAGCTTTGGGAGCTATTCCAAATGATGATGAAGTGAAGAATGCTATTTTTAGCCTCAGTGGAGATGGTGCTTGTTGACCTGATAGTCTCTCAAGATGATTTTATCAATTCTGTTAAGATATTGTAAGTTTTGACATATGTAGATTGGTGAAGGACTTTTATGTAGGAAATATTTTACCTAAATCAATTACCCATACTAACTTGATCCTCATACCTAAGAAAGAAAATGTTCAATCTTTCTCAGACATGAGGTCAATTAGTCTAAGTAATTTTTTGAACAAAATCATGTCAAGAATTCTTCATGTCAGATTGGACAAAATTCTACCTAGGCTCATATCTTCTAATTAATCTAGCTTTGTTAGAGTAAGAAGCATAATTGATAATGTCTTACTAGCTCAGGAACTAGTTACAGATATTGGAAAGAGAGGGAAACCTGTCAATGTAATTCTAAAATTGAATATGGCTAAAGCATATGATAAAGTACCCTGGTTCTTTTTGATGAACTTTATGAGAAAGATGAGTTTTCTAATAGGGTGGTTGATGTGCCCTGAAGGTTAATCTCTAATAACTACTACTCGGGCTTAATAAATGGTCAAGATATTGGCTTATTTTATTCTACCGGGGAAGGGGTGAAATAAGGGGATCCTTTATCCCCAGCCTTATTTATACTGTCTGCTGAAGTTCAACCAAAAGGTTTAAACCATCTATTTGAGGATGTTGCATACTAGGGTATGAAATGTATAAGTGGAGTTCTAACCTAAATCACTTATCTTATATTGATGATACCATTATTTTTACCTTTTCTAATGAATATTCTATGAGAAAAAATATGCAGGTATTGAAGGAGTCTAAGCAATAATCTGGACAAAAGGTGACTATGAACAAGAGCCTATTTTATATCCATCAAAGCACTATTGTGGATGTTTGGCAAAAGGTGGAACAGTACACTGGGAAGGAAAAATGAGAATTTCCATTGAAGTACCTTGGATGTCTATTATCTCATGCAAAGAAGAATAAGAAGGCGCATTATGAAGATTTATTGGACAAGGTTAGAGGTAAACTTAAGTCCTGGAAGGTAAGGTGCTATCTTATGGTGGGAAAGAAGTCTTTATAAAATGTGTCTTACGAAATATTCTAATTTATATTTTATCTGCAATTATTTCTCAAAAAAGTGTCACCAAGGATCTGCACAGAATATTTGCTGAATTTTTTAGAACAAAAAAGAGAATGAAAGAGGTAAACACTAGTCAGCTTGGGATAAAGTGTGTGTACCTAAAGAAGAAGGGGGATTAGGGTTTAGATTTTGAAAAGATGTTTCTCAGGAAATGTATGCTAATCTATGTGGAAATTTAGAAAACAAAAGAATTTGTTGACAATTTCTTATGGAACAAGTATTATAAGAAGCAAATTCCTTCTCTTGTTCAAGGCAAGGGTGGATCGCAAGTATGGAAAGCTATGCTTAATAATAGAGAATATATTAAATAGGCAATGTGGTGGGAGCCTAAAGACCGGTCTTCAACTATTTGGTTTGACAATTGGACCAATCTTGGTCTTTATATAGTATTCCTTTAGATATGCAAACATGCCTTCCATTGAAAGATATTTGGGGAATTTTTAGGAGAGTATGGATGGAATTACAGTAAGATGCATGATGAAATCCTTGAGAATATGGTGAATTATGTAAAAAAAAGATTGAGAAATCTGAAATATGAAGATGGGCCAGACAAACCTTGGTGGACAGAATCTAGCAAAGGTGATTTTACTGTCAAGAGTGTGTGAGAAATGCTAAGACAAAGAGGTAAGACTAATGAAGATTTGAAAAGTTTGTGGTGTGAAGGGTTGCCTTTTAAATTCAATTTCCTTGCTTGGAGATTTTGGCAAGGAAAAGTTCTAGTAGTTACGCTAATACCTACTTGGACTTCAAGTATTTGACAGGATTGTTTATGCTGCAGCAGTCCTAATAGAGAAACTGTGGAACATTTTTTTCTGAGAGGATAAATAGCAAATGAGATTTGGAAATATTACTGTGCAGGTACTGGTATAATAGATCAAAGACAATTAGAAACGAAGTGTGAGATTATGGAGAGAAATTAATGGAAATGTAAGGTGTAAAGTAGTGTGTCAGGTGGTTCCTATTTTGATTATATGGTTTTTATGGAAAAGAAGAAATACTAAACTACATGGGTGAACCTATCATAAGAGGAAGAACTACTGGGAAATTAATGTAATACCTCACAATTCCCAGGTAGAATTTAAACTGTCATCCCTATGTGTATAGACCCTAACCTGAGGATTTCTATGAAAATATAAGTATATTGATAAATTCTACGGTGTGAGAACATCTTTGGATAAGAATTGAGGTCATAAAAATCTCATAAATCAAAGATGAGTTTTGAATTTTAGCGGACGCTCCTACTTGGATGAAATTCTAATAAGAATTACTCCTATAATATAATGATTTAGGTGACCCACTATATACGAAATAAAATATCTTTGAGTCTTCTTTCCAACGTATCTGATTTTACCTTAATCCGATATCGGAGTAGAATGTTATGCTCATTTTACTTGGGAGTGTATGTCTGTTTGAAGGTAAAAACTAAGTTGATGAGCTATTAATTAGGTGACAAGCTGTCAAATCAAGTCGTCAACCTTAACAATAAAGGACCTCAAATCATTTAGATATTTACGACTAAGTTGACAAGCTGTCAACTAAGTCGTCAATCTTAACCAAAAAGTATCCAAATCCAGTTAGGGACTGAGGAATAAGTTGACAAGTTGTCAACAAGCTAACAAACTGTCAACTTAGTTGTCAGCTGAGAAATTACTGTAATTTTTTAAAAGTTTCCTTAGGGGTATTTTGGTCTTTTCCTTACCTCAGTCCCCTCCCCCACGGCTTAAATCATTCAATAAGCATTGTATATCCATTATTAGTAAATTTTCAATGCTTCTTCTCCTCTCTACTCCCAAGAGAGAAAATTTAAGGTTTCTTCCCAAAACTCATACTTCCAAGGGTTAGATTCAAGGTTTCACAAATTTGGGTCATCTAAAAAGTATGTTGTACACTCCATTATTTTATTTATCTTTAAATTGTGATGTTTATCTACTATTTTTGTATTTTAAAGGTTTCTTATAACTAGGGTTGAGGATTTTGAGTTGTTATAAACTTGCATCAGTTTTTCCCTTTGCTTTAGCGACTTATTTATGGTTTGAATGGAGGTTTGTGAACTAAATTTATGTCTTATGATAAAGGTGGAATTTGGTAACCAGATTTTCTAATGGTTATTGATTTTGGCATGATGTTAATAACATGAACCCTAACCCACATTATAAGATTTGGCTTTGAAATAGGATTCTGCATAATTTTAACTAATCTTTTGAGATGTTGCATTACATTAATGGATAAAAAGGTTTTGGAACGCCCTTGGTGGCTATGCTTTTGGATCTTAAACTAGAACTTGGAGTCTCATTAGTTGAATGGTTATGGTTTGGCATAAATGGAATAACTTGCAAGTTTATTGGTATGATGATACCAAATTTGGAATGGTATAATAAAAGACTCCTTGATTAATGGCTGGTGTTATTTATAAAATTCTCTTAATTTTAGGCTTAAAAGAAGTTGTGTTGCTCACCGAGAAGGTGTAGTCCCGGGGGAACTAACACTGGAAACCACATTTACCGATGTTGGATATCTATGGCCAATGTGTCTGTTTACATAGTATATTTTAGACAGCTATCGCCTTAGTGTCTTTATCCATTTCCTCGGTACATACGGCTAACATGGACTAAGGTCCTTCCAGCAAGAGGATCCAAAACCATATAGCATGTGGGTGCCTTTAGGTTGATAAAATATATGCATTTACCAAAGACCAATCAAAAATCTCATACACAGTAATTTTACATATATATAAGACCCTATCTTGACATCTTATATATATGTAAAATTACTGTGTATGAGATTTTTGATTGGTCTTTGGTAAATGCATATATTTTATCCCTTTTACTTGGGTTGCATGCTAGTACTCATCGTACTGTCCATCCTCGGATGCTAAATTATTTTATGATGTAGGTTCCGAAGTCTTTTCTTATGACCCTGTGTAGCGTTATGTGATTGGGTACGCCTGTTGATCAGCGGTTGAAGTGGTGAACCCTCCATCCTTTGGAAGGCCTAATCTTTCTCTCAGTTTTCATTTATTAATCTAGTACTTTTGGATTTCTTTTGTTATAGTCGGGGGCATGTCCTGACTTAGTTGGTATTTTTTAGAATAGAGGCTTTTGTGGACAGTGTTGGGATATTATCATGGATCTAGTTTTTGACTCTGAACTTTCTTTGACTATCATATTTCTATTAATCTTTTGGTTGGCTTCCAATGTTTAATACTATTGTGCTCTTAAGGTAAGGCTAAAGGGGTTATCTCAGGCCTTGGTTGGCTTAGGATTCCCATCTCATCCAGGCCCTAGTTTGGGTTATGATAATTAATAACTATATCATAAGATTCATCAAGCTCAGGTTCCATCTACAGATTGAAAGGAATAATTAGATTAATCTTATTGATACTTTATAGGATTATAGGCCTTCCTATCAAACAAAAATTGTTAGATGAAGGCCTCCTCCACATGAGTGGATAAAAGGAAACACAGATGGGGCTTCTAGGGAAAGCCCAGGCCCAAGTTCATGTGCCTTCTGCATAAGAATTCTGACGACAATTTGATTGTTGCAAAGGCTCAAGAATTCATGATATAACAAGTATAATGGTTGAAGCTATTGCAATTAGGGAGTGCTTGAGGTTTTTTAGCGATGATAGTATTCAATTAATAGAAGTAGAGACAAATTCATGGACTTTAGTTCCAATCTTACAGAGGGAATGGGACTCCCCATGGTGTGTGGTCTTGAAAGTGAATTTCATCAAAGAATTGATGTCACATGTAACAGCAATAATGGCACATTTCCTTCGGGAAGGTAACACCCCTGCTGATTATTTTACTAACATGGTTTTGGATTTTAGAGGTGATTTTCAAATCACTAATGTTGATATTCGAACAATAATCAAATAGGATAAACAACGTACACCACACATGACAAGAACAGTGCAATATAAAGGAGGCTAGCAGAACATTAAAGCAGGTTGGAATTTAACACATAAGGTCATTTCAAAGAGAAAATCACATTAGCAGTACAATAACAACTTATCAGTCATACAAGGCAGGACATCCTCAGACTATATTCAATGCTTGTTTAGTTACACCCACAATACAATTAGGATAGTGTTTTATATGAAATTTTTCATAATGTAGTGGAGGATTCCCATGTTAGTGGTATCTACTTCGTATTAGTTTCATCCCACAAAGGAAAAATCAACAACTAGACGAACATTACGATGAAATAACTACTTTCTTTCAGAGACACTAAATCTACAAGTTATTAGCTAGAGTACCTGGAGTAGCAGCAGATCTAGTATTTTATATTATCAATCTTGAGGAAGACTTCTTTTTTCGGATAGAAATCACTGCACTGGTGAGGCTGAGAGGTTACCTAAGTGATTACTATCAAAAGACTGATAATTTAAAAGAGATTAGAGAAATTGTTAAAAAAGGAAATCAAGCTAGTAATTGATGTAGGAAGTCTACTTATCTTGAAGAATCTAATTAATATTATAGTCATTTCACTTCATCTACCATCTCCGGTGATGTCACAGATGCAATAGTTCATTCAGTTGAGCTAATGGCTCTTCACTTTACTAATCTAGTCTATTCCATTTCCTTTTTAGATATTGCTTTGGATTTTTGTTTTGAGGTATTTGCAGTTGATTTTTGTTGTTTTTTTGGATTGGGCTATTGTTCCTGATATGGATTGTAATGTATTTTATTTAATAAGAGGACTAAATCCAACTTTTGATTAAAGAAAAAAGGATTAAGTATTATGATGCTGCCAAGACACACTCATTTGGAAAAGTATCATCAATCTCAAGCACATAGCCTAATTTAAGCATCGCCTCCTCTTTTAGGCAGGATGATGGTCTGTAACCTAATTTTTGTGCCCTCCCGATCCTTAATCTCAAAGTCAAACTTTTACAGCAATAGTACCTATCGAATCAATCTTGGATTAGTATCTTTCTTTTCTATAAGATATCTAAATGTTGCATAATTAGTAAGAACAATGAATTTGGTCCCAATCAAATAGGACTAGAACTTCTCAAAAGCAAACACCATCGCAAGTAACAACAGCTCAATAACTGTATAATTTTTTTGTGTAGGGTTGAGTGGTTTGTTTGCATAATAGATAGGATGAAGAATATCCTCACTTCTTTGGCCTAGGACAACTCCTAAGGCCACACCACTAGCATCACATATCACCTTTAATAGAATATTCCAATTTAGAGATACAATAACAAGAGCCGACATCATGTGCTCCTTAAGGCTTTCAAAATCCTTGAGACAAGCATTATAAAAAACAAACTTCACCTTCTTTAAAAGCTTGCACAATGGATTTGCAATGTTAGAGAAGTACTTGATGAATCACCTATAAGACCTTGTATGCCCTAAGAAACTCCTAATACCATTCACAGAAATTGATGTAGTCAATTTTTTAATCACCTCAAGCTTTGACTTGTCGACCTCTATCCACTTCTTTGAAATTTTGTGACCAAGAACGATCCCCTTTTTAACCATGAAGTGACACTCATCCTAATTCAAAACCAAGTTGCTTTCCTCACATCTCTTAAATGCATTAGCCCAGTGATCCAAACAATCATCAAATGAGTCACCCATAATAGAAAAATCATCCATGAATACCTCAATAGTATCCTCCACCATATAAAAAAAGATAGATATCATGCAATGTTAAAAAGTGATGGGAGTATTAAAAACACCAAAAGGCATCCTCTTTCATGTGAACGTACCATATGGACATGTGAAAGTGATTTTATCTTAGTCCTCTGGGCAATAAAAATTTGATTATACCCTGAATAACTATCAAGAAGATAATACCATCCTCTACTAGCAAGACCGTCTAACATCTGGTCCATGGATGGCATAGAAAAGTGATCATTTTACATCCAAATATTCATTTAGCACCCCACATTTTTGAGCTGGAAATCGAGCCATCGTTCCTACATGTGTAAAATCTAATCCCATAATTTATATTTGAATACATGTGTCATGATCATTAGCCTAGTGTGAAAAGTGCTTATGCAATGGGAAAAATGTTCATAGAAATCACTTAGAGAAAAGTTGAGCTAAGAGCCTTTGATTCGGCGAAATTTTGATATTCGATTCAACAAGGCTCAACTTTGAATGTGTATAAATTTTTACATATATGGAATTTTTTATCTCAAGACCTACCAAATTATAGATAATTTAATTATCTCTCCAACGATAACAATTTCACCTTAATCTGATACCCGGGTGAAAAGTTATGACCATGATAAGGCTGTGTGTTGCATAACAAATGCCAATAGCCACTGGATGAACTATGCTTTTGGCATATGCCATACACCCTCAGGTATTTTTTGGATATGCACCGCCCAGCAAAATTGCAGTTCTAAAATTTCTCTATTTTGACTTAGTTTAAGGGCATTAAAATCTTTCCACACCCCTAAACTGTCCCTAATCATTCTTAAATGAATAAAGGGGTATTAAAACACTTTATTTACATTCTCTTAACCCTAAACGTTCAGTACAAAATTCAAAACCCTTCCCCTCCTCCCAAGAACAAAATTCAAGTTTCTTCTCTCAAGTACTCAAGGATTCAAGTTCCAATTTCAAGCTTTCTTCAAGAAGACATCTAATTGAGATATGTAGGGTATTCATCAATGGATCTATTTCACCATTAAGCCCCAAAAACCTCTTTTTGGATCAAGTATGAATTTTACTCTAATTTATAATCATCTTCCATGTAAATTATTAAATTCCTCCATGTTTCCTCATTGTTTTACATTCAAGTTATGCTAATAGTTTTACTCCATGAGAATCATGATCCTACATGCTTGAAGTTCCAAAACCCCATGTCATGTTCAGTTAACATCATGTCAAAATTCTCAAATTAAGCTTTAAACTTTATAAACATGATATTTGCCCAAGGTTAACTCATTCCCATGTTTACATTCATGAAATTTATCAAGCTATTGAAATTCTCAAGTTTTGGGTCTTTATATTATGATTTTACATACTATTTTAAGTGTTGCTATCGATGTTTTGCAATCATTCAATACTGGCGGATTATGAACACCCGATATCTACACGTTTACTTATGTTTCAAACCTTTTAAGTAATGAGTCAGTCAACTCATGATTTTATTATTAAACTCAGTTTTCTATGATCATATTGAGTACTATCAGTTTACATATTTATAATTACTTCAAAATTTTTTTGCACTGTTGTTTTCAAAATACCATGACCTAAGTTTATCATTTATTTGTGCATGCACCAGTTAGTATTTTAGTGTCTTTCAGTTGAGAGTAGGATTTAGCACCGAATGGGAAATGTAGGTTCAACGTATCCTACTTCCCTGAAAACTACGTGCCACCGTAGATTTAGGGGCCTGAGAGTGTTTCCCCTTGACCAATATGGGCTTAGTTTAGTGATCACTACAGTTCAGGTTCTACTTTGATGGCAAGAATAGAACAACCCTCCTCAACGTGGGTCAGACGTTGGACTCCACGATAGCTCACATGGTTTATGTCGGTTACATGATAGCTCCCACAGTTTTAGTCAGTATTTAATTTATCTTATTTCAGGTTTGCTTGACCAAGTAATCAGATTTCAATAATTATACAGTCAGTTTTACAGATTATTTATGTTATTCAGATCATGTCAGTACATGCTATAATTGGTCTTGCGTTCTTAGTTTTACATGTTCATGTTCTTATGCTCAGTATCCATACATGGTCCTCAGTTTAGTTTTACAACATGTTCAACTTTACATAAGATTTATATACAGTATTCATGTTTCTACCTCTTCCTAGCTTACAAAATTATTTTCAGCTTATGAACTTATAAATTTCACTATGACTTACCATTTTCATCTACAACCATGTTTTAAAGGCTTATTTTAGTAAATAGCTTATATCCCCAGTTGCAAAGCATATTTTAAATATTTCCATAATTTAGTGCATGTCTCCATGTACTCAGTACATTCCAACGTACTGACCACATATATGCGTTTGTGGCTACATTCCTTCATAATGTAGGTATTAGATGTAGTCCACATACCATGGTCAGATAGTTCTCAGCATTCAGCCAACAGGTGATAAGTTCCCTTATTTTGGGGACTCCGGTCCATTGTAGTTTATGTGTTATATTTTGATTATCCAAATATATTGATTAGTGGTAGTTGGAGGCATATCCTAGCAATTGATAGTCAGTATAGTAGAGGCTTCATAGATAGTCAGTCAGAGTCATTCATGTAATTCAAGTTCTTTCTTCAGATTTATCATGATGTAAACTATTACAGTATCTTATTTATTCAGGCTTTCTCATGATTATGCTTCCGTTCAGTAAATTTAATTTTTATTTACATTATAAATCAGTTGCTCAAGAAGTATGCCAGTACATGGGTTATCTTGGGATCACTTGTTGTTCTAAGCACCGTGTTATGACTACGAGTAGCTGATAATGCTCAACTTACATGTCAATTTAGTGCAAGGCGGTCGTCATCAATATATTTACCCAACTTTGGAGTCGAGGTCGAATCCATAAGGAACAATGTGAGTGGCGATTAAACTAATTTGAAACTATAGCTATAAGTTGAATTCAAACAAATGATACGAAAAGATAAAATGGGGGTTTTTAATGATTGAACAAAAGTTATTAACACTTTACTTTGCCTTAGAACTCGAAGCTTAAACTGCAATATTTCAAATCAATGATATAGATAAACTAGAGTTGTGATCACTATGATTAGTAATCTTCCATTGAAAAATAATTGTAGTACTGGATTCTCATGACTTGTGGGAAACACCAAATTATCAGTTTTGACAGTCTATCTAAGTGTTTATAACCTACTTAGATGTTGAACTCCCTAATTATCTTGAACTTAGGAAATCATTCTATTTATACTGATTTTATCTCAAGTTGATCAATCTTGTTACAACATTAATCATTAGATGAGAGCTTAATCTTCCCAAATCCTTGTTGATAATTCGCCACCTTTAGTTTATTTCTCAGTTCGAGCAATCAACATAAGGCGGGATTTATTGTTTACAACTAATAAATAACAATCATAACAAAGGAATCATCAAGATGTCCTCACAATCACTCAGACCCTTACCAACTACTAAATCCACGTGGGAATAATCATAGATCCCACAACCCTAGTTATGGTTTTTAGTTCCACATGAGAAAGAAAGAGACAACAACAATTATAATCATCATTCAAATTAATTAAACTTACAAAAGATGAAGTCTGAATTTTATTCTCTTCTAAGTTCAAGAGAAACTTCCCACAACCAAATCAAAGAGTTGAAAATTGAATTCTAAGTTAGGCTCCAAAGATAGGTCAACTCCTTTGGAATAAGTTCCAGCCATTTCAAGATGATCAAGATAATGAATGAAAACCCTAGAGCTTTTCCTTAAATACTTCAGCCTAATTATGGAAACAAAATCACAGATCATATCTTTTTTCTCGAACAGATAACATCGTGGGTGACGGCTTATTAGGAGTCTAATGACTTATCAGGAATGTCGTCAGCTCTTCTTCACTTTTGAAAATCTCTACCTTAGGTTGACGATGAGGCATGACGGCTTATCAGACCTTTGATGACTTATCACGAATGTCGTCATATCTTTACTTCAATTTCTCAAGCACTTCCCAAGCCTAACAACAAGCCTGACAGCTTATCACACTTCTAACGGCCTATCGTAGATGTCATCATGAATTCCAGCAGAAGCTTATTCTCTGTCTAAGGCAATGGAAACTCTTATAGCTTATCACAAGGCTGACGAATTATCAGACAAGTCGTCAGCTATACTTCCCTCTCTACTTGCTCAGAAATTAACTCTTTTACTTTCATTATTGCTGTTTCTCTTGTATCTTGACTTTTACTGCAATATCAAATAGAAAAAAATCAAAAACGAAAAAAGTTTCTTAAGACTTTGCAATTATTGTCAGTTAAAATCCTCAAATGTGTTAGCATCTGCTTACACATCAGTAGCCTCAGGTCGTGATAATTCAACTTTTGATAATCCATGCAAACACTCCATCCTGTGACTGGTCTCATGGGCACTAACTCGTTTATCTCATTGAGGACCATAGTGACCCTAACCTTTTTTGGCATACACCGAATCGGACTCACCCACTTACTTCC
The DNA here is from genome assembly GCF_002878395.1 of Capsicum annuum. Classification (NCBI taxonomy): domain Eukaryota; kingdom Viridiplantae; phylum Streptophyta; class Magnoliopsida; order Solanales; family Solanaceae; genus Capsicum; species Capsicum annuum. The sequence continues at coordinate 32,366,717 of NC_061119.1, read as the reverse complement.
ACAATAGGATAAACCACACCCGCATCTAACCACTTAATAATCTCCTTTTTTATCATCTCTTTCATATGTGGGTCCAAACAATGTCGATGCTCAATGGTAGGCACATACTTCGGTTCAATTTGAATCATATGAGTACGAATTTCAGGTAGGATCTCAACAATATTTGTAATAGTCTAACCAATGCCCATTTAAAACTCTAAAATACTTAAATCAAGGCATACACCTGTGTATCTACTAAATCTGCAGTAATGATCACTGATAAGGTATTGTTAGTCCCCAAGAATGCATAACGTAAATAAGAGTGGAGGGACTTCAATTTCAAAACTGGTGGCTCCTCAATAGATGGTAAAGCTAGCGGGGTTGCTCTATTTTTCAAATCAAGATCTAATTTTTTTGTGCATAAAAATAAGAACCTTTGCCCATAAGTGCACTCACTATCTCATCATACTCCTCGATACCATCACTATTAAAATTTATGATCATTGTCGCTAATACCTCGACCCCAAGTCTCTTTTTAATAGGTACAGTCAATGCCCTTCCTCCATGGTGTCTGTCATAGAAACTACCCATATATCTTTGGTTGCCATATTGACTGACACATATTGAAAGTAGCTTGTTCGTCGTTTAGAATGAATTTTATTTGTCCCATCTCCAAGTCAACCAATGCCCTACCCGTGGCCTGGAAGGGCCTTTCTAAAATGATAGAGATATTAAAATCCACCTCGCAATCAAGAATCACAAAGTTGGCTAGGACTATGAAAGAAGCCATTTTCACCAACAGATAACATAATATACCAATCGTCTTTTTCACAATGCGATCGACCATCAATAATCTCATAGATGTTGGCTTAGGTGCTTCCAACCCCAATTACTTGTACACAACTAGCGGCATCAGATTAATGACAGCTCCCAAACCACATAATGCTCATGCAAAGTTAAAGGACCTAATGTTACATGGAATAGTAAAAGCTTCGAGATTCTTTTTCTTCTCAGCCAAAGATCGGGAAGCAATAGCACTACAGTGGTGCATATTATCAGTGGGCTCAAAATTCACCATCTGCTTCTTAGTTCCAAGTCCATGAATTTTGCATAACTAAGCATATGCTCCAAAGCTTCCATGAGAGGGATATTCACAGATAACTCCTTCAACATTAACATAAATTTCTAATATTTTACCTTTTTAGCTTTTTCCTTCAATATCTGACAAAAAAGTAGGGGAGGTTATGAAATAGGTTTCGATACTGGCTCGACCTCCTTACCCTTTTCTTTATCCTTCTTAACTCATTTTTCTACACCCATTGATTTCTGTGACATCTCACCATTGGTCACCGATCTTTTATTTTCTACTTTGGGTCCATCATCGACATCCACAATATCATTCCTTAGCTCATCAACCATAAGCATAGGTGGATTAATACTAGCCTTACCACTCCAAGTGGTGATGGCTAGGCAGTGACTGTTGTTCTTTAGATTCTGAACTGTATTACTTGAAAGAGTGCCTGACTGATACTGATTTAATGTAGCTGACATCTGCCTAAACTGCTTAAGTGTAGTAGCATGCAATTAAACTTTCTGGATTAATCCCAATATATTTGCCTTAATCTTATTAACGCAACTCTCATGGCTTTGAACCCTTTACCAGCTTATCAAGCAATGATTCTATCCTCGAGTCAATATCATAGTTCCCTAGTGGGATATAGACACCACTCTTTTCTTTATAACCATTCTTTTTCCTCCAATTACCATCTTCTCTTTACTTATATCCATATACCTATCTCCACAGTAGTTCCAACCTTGATTCTCTTACCTCGAGTTCCAAGTGTCTTGACCAGACCCTTGGACTTTGGCTTGGAGACTCGCCATATCCCTATCCAAGTACTTCACTTATTTCTTAGTATTAGATTTGTAATGCCTAGAAGATTTTCCTTGTGCTTCCACAACATTCATCTTTTCTACTCTGAGAGTTGCAAACACTTACTAAGTACCTCAATATAACTCCTCAGTTGTGCTACCTCTTGATCCACTATCTTCTCTAGGGCTCTATGCTTACTGGATGCAGCAATAACATAAGTAACGACTAACCTGTTGCCATGACCTAACCCGCAGCCCTGGCCGTGACGAATATCTTTAACCACCAAGGCTATCATAAGCATAATCCATGCAGAAGTCAAAATGCGGAAGATATAATAATTTTCAAGGAAAACTCATATTCAAAATGTGCCAACAAGTTGTAACAATACAATATTTAAATCAAATCTATGAAGCCTCTACTAAAATTTTAACTGTCTAGGCTAGGACAAAGCCCCCGGTGGACCATAAACTGAAAGAAGCCAACATATGAATAAATTGTCTTCCGAAAGATGGATGGCTCACCAACTCTGTCATATCCAAGTGTTCTACTAATGCGATGGACTATCAATAATATCATAGAAGTCAGCTTGGGTGATCCCAACCCCAATTTCTTATACAAGACTAGAGGCATAATTAATGCTATCTCCCAATCACATAATACTCGTATGAGGTTAAAGGAACCAATAGTACATAGAATAGTAAAAGCTCCAGGATCCTCCTTCTTCTTAACCAAAGATCACAAAGCAATAGCACTACAATGGTGCATATTATCAGCAGTCTCAAAACTCACCATCTGCTTCTTAGTCACCAAGACCTTCATGAATTTTACATAATCGATCATCTTCTCCAAATCTTCTGCAGGAGGAATATTCACAGGTAACTCCTTCAACATCGACATAAATTTATAATATTTCCATTCTTCAGTTTTTTTTCTTTAATATCTAAGAAAAAGGTGTGGGAGGCCATGGATTTAGTTTCAATATTGGCTCAACCTCCTTACCCTTTTCCTTATCTTTCTCAACTCATTTTTCTACACTTATCAATTTTTATAACGTCTCACCATTAGTCACCAACCTTTTAGTTTCTTCTTTGGTTGCATCATCGACATTTATATCGTCATTCCTTACCTTATCAACCACAATCATAGGTGGATTAATAGTAGTCTTACCACTCTAAGTAGTGATGGCTAGGCAGTAATTATTGTTCTTTGGATTTTGAATAGTATTGCTCAAAAAAATGGCCGATTGATATTGATTTAATATAGCTGACATCTGCACAAACTGCTGCTCAATCTAATTAATTATGGTAGTAAACGATTCAACTTTCTAGCTTAATTCCAATATATCTGCCCTAATCTTCTTAAGGCAACTCCCATATCTCTATGAACCCTTTACTAGCTTATCAAGAAATGCGTTCATTCTTGAGTCAATATCACAGTTCCCCAATGGAACATACACACCACTCTTTTCTTTATAATCATCATTTCTCCTCCAATTATCATTACGCTCTTTTCTAACCATTATTCGCTTCCCTCGAGTTCCAAGTGTATTGGCCAAAACCATGGACTTTGGCTCAGAAACCTGCTATCTCTCCATCCAAGTACTTCATTTCTTCCTCAGTATCATATTTTTAATGCCTAGAAGATTTACCTATTGCGCCCACAATATTCATATTTTCTGCTCCAAAAGCTATAAATTTCTTATTAAGTACCCCAATCTCAGTCCTCAGTTGTGCTACCTCTTGAGCCACTGTCTAATCTAAAGCTCTTTGCTCACTGGAAGCACCAATAGCATAAGTATTGGCTCCTCTTTCTTCCTCCCGAGTATGCCACCCTCAGTTGGTTTTAGATACTTGACTAAGATTTCCACAGCTAGCTCTAAATGAAGACTCGAAAAGCCCCACCAGTAATAGTATCATCCTCAGCCTTGGTATTTTTATTTAAGGCTCTATAGAATATCACCAGTAAGTTCCTCCCTAAATTCCTATGATTAGGACATTCAACAACTTTTTATTAAACCTCAACCATGTCTCATACAATGCCTCTGAATATAACTATCTAAAATTTTAAATCTCATTCTTCAACTCTAGTATTCTAGACGGTGGAAAAAAATGATCCAAGATTTGTATCTTCATCTCATTCCAAGTGGTAATAGAACCATAAGAAAGGTCTCCTAACCATAATATAGCTTCACCTGTAAGAGAGAATGGAAACAACCTAATTCATAAAGCATCCTAACTCACCCCCGACAAATTGTACAAAGTGAAAATATCGAAGAAATTCATAATGTCCATGCTTGCATCATCAATCTGTAAACTAACAAACACGCCCTTAAGTTTAAGAAACTAAATTATTGTACTCGTAATGTCAAACTTCACTCCTTAGGTAAACTCTAGAGGAATGATAACTGATGTCTCAATTGGTTCAATGTACCCCAAATCTTCTTTTGGATCATCATAAATTGGTAAGTACTGATAAGTGAGTAGTTAAACTTTATCCCTTCTAAATCTATCTCTATCGGGTGCTGTTTGATGATTTTTCTTTTGTCTAACTATTTCTTTCTCATGGGATGATCGATGGGCAGTTACCAACCTCATATTCTTTTTAGCTAATAATCGAGCAGTGGTTTGTGAGGCTATTTCTTAAACACCATGCAGAGATGGTGGATTAATGGCATCTAGGTCATCTTGAACCCTATTATGCTAAATTTTGTGCTCATACTCTTCTATTTTGTGATTCTGTCATAAGGTCCATTCAAGTTCAAGGGCATACATCGATGTATACCCTAGAACAGTAGAAAACCAAAAACCAACAACCTCAATAAACTCAATCAATCAATCAATCCGTAATCGTATTCCCTGATAACGATACCAAAAATTAATGTCACCCAAATTACACCTCTTAAAAAGTATATAAAGTCACTTGAAAAATATAGAACCCAAATAGGTTAGGATCGAACCCACGGAGAATAGGACAAAAATCTATCACAAGCTTGCTGATGTAGTTGAAAAGTACAGAAAGTAAATAGAGGGTTTTGGAACAATCAGTAGTAAACGTAATAATGCTTGGAAAGTAGGTTAAAATCAGTATGAGATAATCGCTAGAATTGCGTTCCTTCTGACTTCTTAACTCCACAGGCTTATCATCCTCGTCAAACTATATTGATGTCTTGAATACAAAATCTAACAAGTTATGTATCACCTAACCATCTCTCAACCTTGGTTTAGGTGAATTTCACTCATCTCTTCTCAGTTTCAAAGTTTTGCATTACTAACCTTTGTTCTGGATCTCATATTAACTAGATCCTCTCGATTCAAGTTAATTAGATGAAGGTTGGTAGCTTTGAATTATTATTGTGATCTTCGTTTTTTAATCTCAACCTCTCTCTAGAGTTAGTACCGAATACAGGCAGTTTCCTAATATTAGCAATCATTAAGAAATCAATCAAAGAAAACAAATCATAATACATGCAAGAACACCAATTTAGAATGACTTTGAACTTTCTCTATTTTATTAATCCATCAGTGTTCCCACAACCCTAGTTATGGAGTTTAGATGCTCACAATTACAAGAGCACACATATATTTCATAAGTGAAAGCATACGACTAATCTCACAAATAATAAGAATGAAAAACAAAATCTCAACTTTATATCAAACCTTAAAAACCAATGAACAAGAATTCAAAGATCAAAAATGTATATTAGAACTCAAAACTATGTAATAAGTATGTAAAGTACGTAAAGTTGTAATGAAATATCCCATTGATATTTAGAGATACATCAAAATTCCTAGAAAATCTATCAAAACAAAGTAGAAAAATAAGGTCTGCACCAAACTATGACCCTACTTACGGGTCGTAGGTAGTACCTACGGGCCCTAGATAGGTTTGTAAGAATCAGAGTAATCTACAGCTTTCAAAACTCTACCTACGAAAGGTACCTATGAGGCCATATATAGTACTTATGCCTCGTAGGTAAGGTCCATAGGATTCAAACCAAGATTTCACTTCTCAGAACTTCATTTCTGCTACCTACATGGCCATCTATGGGCTTGTAGATAGTACCTATGGCCCATAGGTAGGGTCCGTAGGTAGCCCTCCTGCTTCACTTTATCACTTTTTTGCTCCTTCTCAACTCCGAACCTTGTTTTCCCACAAAAACAACATAAAAACACATCACATCTAACAAAAAGACCTACGTACTTGAATAATTTCCTTATTTTAAGCATCCAAAAAGTCATGAAACCATGGAACATCAATTATGAGTTTTCTTAATTTGGATGAAGCTGTTTCTCAAAGACTTGGCACATTGTATGCTCTTGTTGTCTTACTTAATGCTACTTTTTGTTCTTTTTCATTTTTCCCAAGCTTTTTTGGATGAATCCACAAAGCAGGTCTATTATGGAAAGCTATGACATTAGAGACGTCCTGGAATAAACTAACTGATAGATCATAGGAGTTCCTACTTAAAATATTCATTATAACACTAGTTTCAATTTTTATTCCAGCAGTAATAGTTACTTCTTGTATATGTGTAGGGGTGTTACGATGTGATCCAGTGGAAGTTGTTTTAAGCTCGATTTGATTTCTTAATAAGTTTTAAAGTTTTATTCCTACTTAAGTATGGTATTTAGTTTGTGCATAATAGACATAAGATATCTCAACAAAAAATAGTTGATATAGGAAACCAAGAGAAGGCAAGTTGGATAATCTCATTTTATTGTATCAGTCATGGAACTTGAAAAGTAAGGTCATTAACAAATGCATCGAGAAACAAGAACATGATTTCAAACCAAGATATATAATAACGACAACATCATACACAATTATCAAAACTCTTTTAGCTTTAATGATTTACATGCAACAAGAGACCTTTAATGTAATAAATTTTTCACTTGGTTTGACTGTCCTCCTAAATTAGCTCTACGGCAGGATAAGTAGGATTCATTGATTTGGCTCAAGAGCTTATTAAAACTTCATTAAAGGGGCATGGTTCCTACCTGCCTGCTATACTTTGTTGAATGTGAATCACTGTAGATATTGGAGTCTTAAGAAACATTCAGACATACAACAAACCAATATGTAGTACATCAAACACTAAACAAACCATGGAGCATCTGCGTTACGAAAGCTTTCACAAAGACTCAATGAGGCTAGAGTGGGCATGGAATGTATTACTTACATTGTCTCTAATATTACTGGTGCATCCATTTCGTAATGTCAAATATTTATGAAAAAAAAAAAACTTAACCGTTACTCCAAAGAAGAAAACATGGCAGTTATAGTATCTTAATTACAGACTTACAACTAAAGCAAAGGAAAGACAACTTTCATCAATATCGACATATAAGACTGCATCCATATATCCGAAAAATATCCACATATAAGACTGCAGTAAAACAAACTGCAGCACCACAGTAAAACAACATCCCATTTTCTACTAAATTAAATCAAACTACAACTTAAGTACTAGCGTTGCAATTGATAAAAAATGTAAAGTAACATATAAGTCATATTCATAGACAACTCATAAGGTCATTGGTCAAAAATTACAAGCCTGCATTATTACCATTGACATATATGGAAACACAATATTATAATCACTTGTTTCCTAATACAACTATTAAAAAGTCTAATTAGCAGCAAAAAATAGCAAAATATAAAGAATAATGCCATTACATACTTTCAAAAACTTAAGGAACAACTACTTTAATCTCCCTTGAACTAACAAAATTCAACTCAAAAATAGCAGCTTCTCTCTTGTTTCTTGCCACTCCTCTTTGTCTTCTGTTTGCCTATTCTTTTTTCCTTTTCAGTAGTCAACTGATTTGAAGTAATGGTTGTGTTTCCTTTGTTAGCCAATTTTTTTGCTGAATATGGAAAATTTATAAGTTTAGTCATACCATTAATCTCCCTTGAAGCCCATCTTTCTAGTACCAGTTGGCCGACGCAAAATCTTTTTAGCTTCAATCCTAGTCTTAGCTTCAGAGATTCTCTTAGGTTGTATAGTTCGCTGCTTATCCTCTTCAGATTCATCTCCATCTATATCAATAGCTGCATTTGAAGGTGCAACATGTAGCTCAAGTCCAACAGATTTGTTCATTGATCTTAAAGCTCAAACAATTATTTTGCCATTCGTCCTTGGGTCTGAACTGCCAGCAGATAGGCAAGTATGTTGAGTAGAATGGATGATCTGTTGACTTGAAGAATCAACACAACCAGGAGTAGTCATGAAGACACCATATTCTTAGTTATCTTTGCGTGCTGACATTGGTACATCTTGGACTGGTTCTATTGATTTCTTAAGCTATAAAAACTGACAAAATAGTTAGATAGTGGATTAAGTAATGTTAATATTAACCAAGTATAGAAAAACTACTTACCAAAGGAAATTTTCTTTGATTGTTACTTATTGCACCATAATACCCAAATGTTATTCAGTCCTTTTCTTGAAGTTGACCATACCCTCTCCTTCTTTCTAGACTCAGTTTTTTCCCTTTTTCTCTTAAGCTTTGGTCTACCAAATATTTATGTATTTTTGGTGGCTCCACAGCATGAGAAGGATCAAATTTTTAGAATTTAGAACCTCTAACAGGTTGTATCTTACACATATACACCAACATGTAAGCTTCTTTTGAATACCACCAATTCACATGATCTTTTAGTTCTTGTTTATCATGAATGTAAGCTTTTAACGGCATGAGGACATGGTATACTTGTCAAGTCCCATGTCCTACATATGCAATTCTTCCTACCAAGATGCACCATATGTGTATTGATGTGAGGCTAAAAATCACTTTATTTAAACATTTTTTACCTCATATTTGTTCTATTTTTGGTGTTATCTTGAGCTTAAATAATGTGATTTATGCTTGAGTTTTATGATTTGCTTATATAGAAGTGTATCGGGATATTTGGATCTTAAACAAGAAGAAAAAGATCAAGGAACCAAAAGAAACCAAGAAGAATGTATGTTGAAATGCATTGCAAAACAGTGTGGAATGGCAAAAAATATTGTTCTTTATGCCACTGCTACTAAGTGAGAATTGGCATGGATTTATGCTGCTATCAGGAAGTTTTGTGCCACTCACCCAAAGAAAGGAGTTGCACAAGTTTAGCCACTGGTCTGAATTATAGACTGTTCTTTGCGCCACAACTCCGTTTTTGGGTTGTGGCGCGAAATGAAACTTATCCTAACCCAATAAGGATTGGTTTTTGACATTCTAAGGGTTTCTAAACTCTATATAAACCCTTTTTACATGTTTTTCATGGGATAGGACTGATTTAGGGAAGGCAAAGGCTAGGGAAAAGCTCAAGAACAAGGTTTAATTTATTTCTTTTATTTTATTTTCAGTTTTTCCTTGTAAACTCATGAAATCTCTTCTTTCAAAGAGATTCATGAGTAGCAAAACCTCTTAATTTCTAGGGTTGTGGTTGAACATGAAATTTGTGGCTTGAAAATAATATTTTCTATTTTGTTTTCTATCTATTGAGTTATTTATTTCGTCTTGCTTTCAACTATTTATTTGATTAATCACCTTGCAAATAGAGCTTGTTTATTGGACTTGAAAATGGGAACGACAAGTGTAAAAAAGAGGAAATAGGGCTAGTTTGTGATCTTTATAAGGAAAGGGAATTGATTTGTCACTGAGGATAGAAATATACCTTGTGACTTAGCTTAGTTGATACAGAGGATATCTTTATACACTTCACTATTAACTAACGACCATAGAAATATAAGCGTTAGGGATAGTGGAGTAGGCTTAGAATTGTTGGAAAACACTCAATGTAGCTATAATTAACCTGAAACTAATAACTCAGGAAAGAAAATTAGACGAATGATTAGATATCACAACTAGATCGTCAAAATACCGTACCACAGATCTTTTTGCAAATTTGAATTACAACACAACCAATCTATGACTTGCTTATAATTTTTTTTATTTACATTCAAAACACACAAATCACTCTTTGTTATTGGTCACCTACTGAATAGCTCGAATAAGAATACAAAGTAGAACTTTAATTCATCAAATCCTTGTGGGTACGATATTGTAACGCCCCGGGTCTATACTCGGACGCTACACGGTGCTTACAATCTTAAAGGACCACAAGCTAACCCATGACTGATATCTGCTATGAGCACTGAATAATACACTGTAATAAATACAGAAAAATAGGCTGAAATGCCATAAGGTTCAAAAATCTGAATACTGATAAAAGATAACATCTGTAAAAATAATCTGTAAAATTAAATACTATTTGAAAGTCTAGTCTGAAAGCCTCTAACTGAGCTGTCTGAAATGTGGAGTTGATGGGACAAGCCCCCAACTAAATCCGACTAATGCAATACTGAAGCTACTGTAATACTAAAATAAAATCATATCCTTGATAGATGAGGACTCACTACCAAACCTGCGACTACTGACTAGATCCATTTGAGCACGGTCAGAAACATGAGCATCCGAACCTATGAGATGAGACATCATAGCGCAAAGAAAGAGTATGTGTCAGTATGTGGAATGTACTAGTATGCTAGATGAGGTAAAAATGAATGCAAAGGTACATATGCATGAACGGTAACTGACTAATGATATAGAATAACTGAATATAAGAATGTATGGATAACTGATACTACTGAAATCACTGAGTACATAATACTGTGGACATATATAGATATATACTGTACTGAGTTTTTCTAAAGATGAGTACTGAGTTCTGATAACTGAGTAACTAATATCTAAAGTTACTGATAACTGAATTCTTGATATTGATTGACTGTGTTTAACTGTCCTAATTCTGTAGAACTGAAATGAGTTCCAAACAAAATACTAAAACCAAAATTGCAGGAGGTAATCATCTAACCGACATACCCCAAATCTGAGCTGATAGGGGTCTAATCTGTAACCCCAATTGGAATGGTGCTAGCACCGTACCACTGGTACTAACAACCACTGTGGAGTCAGTCCTAACTAACGGGTGACCCTTGAGATCAATCCTAAACTAGCGGGTGATCCCTGAGTATGTCAGTCCTATCTAACGGGTGACATCTCATAATCTACGTTGGCTATGTAGTTCTGGAACTTAGGGATTGCTTCTAGGGACCTAGTCCTAGCTAATGGGTGAGACCCCATCCCTAGGTTCACTCAGTGTTGAATCCTACTCTCAATTGAAAGAAACTGAACTGAGTATATTGCACTGAACTGGACTAATACAGAGCTTACTGAGTTTTCCTGAGTTCTATAACTGAATGAGTTCTACTGATCGATACATGACTGATACTATTCTATAACTGGCATTGGCTCTAGGTAAACAGTTAAATTACTGGGTATTAAATACCCCCAAGACTAGATAGCATGAAAAGTAAAGCAAAGCATAATTTGAATAACATAACAATGTTCACTTATTCATAATTCATTCATAGAGACATTTCATCAAACACTTGTAGGGTATAAGCTTGTACATATGCTAGCATGTCATGATTTCATCATTTAACTCACATGAACATTCTATCAAACACTTGGGGAGCACAACTTAATACACATAATCATGGATAACATATAAACATGGCAACTACAATACCCAAACTTGCAATTTCATGGGTTCAACATGCAATTCACATAATTTCCCCCAAATACTATTCTATTTTCATGTATCTTATCATAATCATGGATCGAAAACCAAATTAACATCATAGATACATTAATCACTTTATAAATTTAAGGGTTTATCAAGATAATCATATATTCATAACACATGCTATTAAATTTCATGAAACATGTACTTAAATCATGGATTGAAACCCAACTAATATCATGAACATGAATTTAATCTAATTCAAATATGAAAATCATAAATCTGAAATCTTGTATGATTAAAAAGGGATTCTTTGACTTTATGGGTGAAAGGGACCCATAGATGAACACTTAACATACGTTGGAAAATTCTTTCTAGAAGGTTCTTGGAGGAATTCTTAGGATTGTTCTTGATTTCTTGAACTACGGTTTTTGCCTCTTTGTGAGAGAATGTTCTATTCTTGAGAGAAAGTGAGGAAATAATGAGGCAATAGGTTATTTAGGAGTTTAATTTCGTGTTTAGACTGATTAGGGCCATGAAAAAAATACCAAACTATCCCTGGGAATAAAGTAAAATTCATCACTGAAAAATTTGATTTCGGGCCCTAACGCGATGCGGTGCTATCGCATCGTGTCATTGGAAACCGACAATCGTGAATGTGGCTGGTGGAGCGATATGATGGTATGGCGCTACCACCTTAGATGCAACCTGGAAGTTCACCGCGACCCATTGGGATCGCATTGATACACTGGAAATTAACAACTGGGAACTGGGTCCACAATGCGACGCGCCAATATCACAGAACAACACTGGAAATGGACAATTGCCATTTTGCTGGCCCCCGTGACGCGTTGATGGCCACAATGGCACCCTGTCTTACAAAAATAGTCATAACTCTTCGCCCGGGTGTCGGATTTGGGTGAATTTTATATCGTTAGAAAGTTGGTTCAATTTCCTATGCAATGGCAGGCTCTAAACTAAAAAATACTGAGTATTTTAAAAATTTTATATATGATAACTCATAGAGTGAGAGTTAATTTAAGCTAGAAAAATACAGGGTATTACAGATATCTGGACTTACATCCTTTATTTCTTGTATAACCATGTACACTTGCGTGTGCAAAAGAATGCAACACATATTTTCACCTTCAACCACCTCATACCCTTGATCTCTATTAGATTTAACTTCTCAACAATGTGCCATCATATTGTAATCATTATACAACTCTATGACATATGGACTAAATTTTTTTCCCAATTTCTTCCCTCTTCTTCAAGGTCTTCCAATCTTACCATGACCTATTTGTACAAACAGTGAGACAACAAGCTTAACTGAAAAATAGTAAGACAACAAATCTAATTAACAAAGTCTTGCTAAATTGAAAATAGTATACAAAACAATTGGTTGACAAATATAAATTCAAATAGTATAAACTAAAAATAGATGCAGAAAAACTAAAAATAGTACACAAACAAATAGAAAAGCAGCAAGATAATAAACTTAACAGGTAAAATAGTAGGTAATATAACCATTTATAAACTGAAACAAGTAGGTATACTGAAAACTAGTTTATAAACTAAAAATAGTGAAAACGGTGAGACATAAACAACTTTTCCTAACCTAAAACATATACTACATATTGGGATCACTGCCCTTAATATTGAATTTCTACTTTGGGATACAGCCAAGCTTTAGTCAAATTAAAAAAAAGACTCTTAGTCCCATAGAAACAACAAAATAACTACGATAGAAACTCAACCCGATGCATTTAACAAGTAAATAAATATTAGAACTATAGTGCAATAGAAGAATTCTACTCTTTCAGTAATGAATAAGATAAACACACTACACACACAAAGAGAAGACTAAGGGATATAGAATAAGAATAAGGAGCACTTCACAATTTACATAACCAACAAAATATGAAACAACTATAGTCATAAATTTTCTTCAAAAGATAGTGTAAAAAATAAGTAATATAAACTGATAATGAAAACAGTAAACAATAGGTTTTCCAACCAGTAATATAAACTGAGAGTATAATACTGAAAAACTCAAAAACCCAAACAATGAAAAAAATAATAGGAGGATTACCTTGGTTTTAATTTCTTCCAACATCTTGGTTATAGGTTTTCCTCTTGCATTTAAAATCCATTTGTTGAATGATTCTATAAAATTATTTTCACATGCAGAATTTTTGTAGATTGTATCAAAATAAGTCCTACATCAACGTTGTGTAGGATACCATACCAAATTCTTGGTAGCTTATTCAGACAAAGCCTCTATATCCTTTAATTGATCATGAAATTCTTCTTCATATGTGCTCCAAGCAGACCACAATAGTAGTTTTTTCTTTTTTACACTTCTCCAAGTCTTGCTTAAGTTTGCTTCTACATGTATTACACAACTTCTATTATGTGCTTTGAGAAAGACTTGACTAATAGCATTTAATAGCCCCTATAACAATGAACATAAAAATATTTAAAGTACTAGTTGCATGATAATTAAATAGAAAAGTATAAATAAAAGTGTCAAAAAATTATCATCTGCATATCATACATAAATATCAACCCCTTACCATCAACTAAATTTAAAGAACTTCACAGCAACTCGACAAACCATTTTCAGGTTCTACTTGTCTCTTTGTCCACCACTTTTCAAGCAAAGGATAAAAGTGTTTCATTAAATCTTCGCACAGTGCAACTAATAAAATTTCCATGAATATTCTTTTTAAAAAAGTTCCATCCAGCCTTATAAAAGGCCTGAAACCTACTTTCTAATCTTTTCTCAGAGCTTGAATACACACATACATTTTTAAGAACCTTCTTTTCCGTTGATACAAAGCCTCGTAGATATATTTATGATCATATTAGTACCAGGATCACTCTCCATCAATTCTTTGGCATAAGCCTTCAACTTATTAAATTCATCAATGTAGCAACCCTCCAATTTCTCTAAAATAAGCCTCTTAACCTTTTCATTGTAGAGTAGCTAACATTCAGTTTAAAAGTATCATCCAAATATTTTCTCATGTCTATCGCCTTATATTTTGGATCATTCTGGATCTTCTTCTTGAAGTAGTATGCTAAAGCAACTTGGGTAGCTCCTCTATTCTTAAAAGTTGGCAAATAAGTATTTGCGTATTCAAAGTCTTAATTTTGAGTCCCTGGCTTTACTTATCTTTAGATTTCAAACATTTAAAGAGACATATAGCATCATACACATATCTCAATCTGGTAGAGTCACTCTCATCAACTTGAAGGGATTTCTTATTAGAAATAGAGTAATAACTCACAACTCTCTTAGCTTCCTTAAGATTTTAAAAGCACATACCCTTTTCTAACTCTAAGAACATATCCAGATGGTCATTGACTTCTTTAATCTTTTCCTTTCTAAAAACTTCAAACTCTTTACTATAATAAATACTAGGAATAGGCTCATTATTATCCTCCTTCTCTAATTCAACATCAGTTCTTATTCATACATCTACTTCATTCAAACTAGGTTGATTAAAAAAAAAGATATTTAGAGATACAACACTAGCTTCACCATCATCTATAGAAAATTGTTAAAGCACCATGAACTGACTAAACCAAATAGATTGTAGGGTCCTAATGCTTGAATCATCCTTAAATAAAAAATACTTACCATTAGGTCCTGTTACTAGTAGTTGCTTGACAAGCTTAAAACCAAACTTTTTTGTGAACTTTGTAGTTATATCAATATATGATAATAGATCAATATTATACCTTTTTTAAGACTAGTTTGATTTCTTTATTTAGGCAAGTTGAGGAGATAGGACTCACTTTCCCCTATAATTAATCCATTGCATCAACTATTCTTCAATAAATTCACATACAAAATAATAATGAAAGAGACTTGTTAGACAACTATATGAATAAACACAAACAAACAGTAGAGAATCTAACACTATTTAATGAGAAAACAAAAGAGTAACGCAGTAGGGACCAAATGCATAAATTATACGAGACTACAATAGGTTCTTATGTGCGGTCAAAATGGCAAAACAAACATGAAAGGACCCATTCACATAGAAAATTCATAAAATGCCTTTCAAATACATAAAATTGAGACAAAAGTTGCACAAAGATTTGAAATAGACAGAAAATTTCTTAAAACAATACAAAAAATTAACACCAACATCATAAAGCCCTAACATCTCAATTCCATGTTTTGCTTAATCGAGACACGGGGACTTCATAAAAAGCCCTAAAATCAAGATATAAAAATTATAAGAATAAAGAGAAAATCATAGAATTTCGCCGACATCAAAATTATAAAAGTCATCACTTCATTGTACAATGAAAACCTAAATTAATTAATTGTATAAACAAGCATATAAGACAACAAAAACTTACAAAATATTTTCATAGACATTAGGTCGGGTAGTATTTAAAAATAAACTAAACCCTAACATTAGATGGATACTATAGAACTTACTCGAATACTATATATCGATGAGTGTATAAGGTAAATTGATGAGCATCGGCTTCTTCACCATCACTTTCATCTAAAATCATGGCTTCCGAATTGTTTTCCATCAGTTTGATCGATGAAATTAGGTTTAGGCTTTAAAATTTCCTTTTTGTTTAATAGGCTGGGAGGTTTTAATGGTTTGAATCTGGTTTGGATCGGGTAGTTTTATTTGGATTCGAATTTTATTTAATATTTTAATTAATTTAATTTACAACTAGTAGAAAGCTACCACATATTTAATGAAATTTTTAAAAAATATAGTTTAAAAAGGGTCTATTAGTTGTAAGGGTATATTTGAGTCATAAAGGTGAATGGAGGGATATTTTTGGCCCAGTAAGTAAATGAAAGATATTTTTGAACTAATTCTAATACTTGAAGAATATTTTAGGCTCCTTTCCGAGATAATATTAAAATTATTTTTATTTCTCCCAACAGATTACTCATCTATTGAAAATATTATTTTACTACATTGTATTGATTAAATTCATTGCTACCTTTTCTCTAATGGTGCACAAATTAATTATAATTTTTTTTATTTTTCTCTTATTTATAAATAAAATGACGCACAAAAGAAAAGAAAGTGGAAGTGAATCAACTTCAAAAAGATCAACTAAAAAAGCTAAATCACAAACAACATTAAATGAACTTGTTGAACTATCCCTTTCACAAACAAATGAAGTATTATCATCTGTAGATCTACAAAAAGTGAATGAAGTTGTGAAAAAAAATTATGAACAAGATATTGAAGGAGAAAATATTGAAGAATCTAGAGATGATGTATAAAAGAAAAAAAGAGGTGAAGAAGAAGTTGTAGGAATGTAGTAGGAGATGAAAAAAATGAGGAAGGAGATAAAATAATAGTGAGGATGAAGATGATGAAACAAGTGAGAAAGGAGATGAGGAAGAAAATTTAAAAAAATATTAAGAAAGGAGATGGGGAGGAAGGTGAGGAAGAAGATGAAAAGAAAAGTGAGAAAGAAGATGAAAAGAAAAGTGAGAAAGGAGATGATGTTAAAAATAGAGAAGATGATGAAGAGAAAAAGAAAAGAGATGGTGAAAAGAAAAGAGATGATAAAGAGGAAAGAGCTGATGATAATGAAGATAATGATGTTAAGATATCGTGAATGTAAATTGAAAGTCTTATAACTTTTAGTATTGACAAATTTTATGTCGATATACCTATGATTGATCGTACAAATTTGACTGGCGACTCTGTTAAATCAGTCATGGGGAAAGCTTTTGCTAGTCCTAGACTCTGAGGAAGGAAAAATTAAATAATTTCTTTAAGGCCAGTCGTTTTAGACACTTTCTTGATCTGTTGAAGGATAACAATGTGTGTTTTCAAATGACTATGATCTATTATCTTCTCAAGTGTAGTATTAAGTATGCGGATAAGGATATTGAAAATAATAAGAATGAGGACAAAAATATGATTGGGATATGGATATACTATTGTCGCATGCTAATTTATTTTGGCATGAAAGAATTTGCCATAGTGATTGACCTTAGATGTTATCCTCCTTCTGAACTTCTTCCCACTATTATGCCCACAAAAAATTCAAAGGCGAGTAAGACATCTAAATCAATCAAGGCAGGAAAGAAAGGCAGACATCAACACCCAAGGTAGACAGAAAGACAGTCACCAAGATAGCCACCGAAACCAATAAAAGCAAAGACAAAATAAACAAAGATAATAAGTTAGTGGATATTGTTGGACTAAGCTATAAAGACAATAAATTATTACTTTATCTTAAAAATAAAAAGTTGCTGAAGAAGCACAAGGATTCATTTTTCTTAGTTTGGTTTGTGCATGTCATTCTATGCGCTAGACACACCAACAAAGTCATAAAACCTGAATTGTTAAAGTTTTTTTAGGATTGAGATACATTCAACAATTATCCATAGGATTATGAAAGACTTAAGTGGACTGTCAAATATTTATTGACAATGATATCACCGGAGACGGACAACTTCTATGGCTTTTCTTGGGTTTTCATGATAAACTTCACATTTTTTTAGAGTTTCATTTATTTTATTATTTTGATTTTTTGTAGGAATCATGTTTTTTAGGTTTGAACATTTGAAGTTATTACTCACCTCTGGAAGTAAGTCAAGGATTACTCAGAAGAGGTTTCACATCCAACGATTATTAGGTGATTGACTTCCAAGAACAACTCAAGAGTGAATGCTCTTGATCTTTTAACACTCTTGATGATGCAATAAGACTTCTTTTAAATAGAATAATTTTACTTAAGTTAATAAATTAACACATTGCAATAGATGAGTAATTTTTCGCAATAGATATCTATTGCAATGCATATACGGCAACTTATATCTAAACCTATTAGTAGATTACCCAATCTACTACAAATTATGAAATCGATTGGTAATTTGTTGCAATAAATTAGTAATCTATTGTAACATATAAGACATCTGCTTTAACTTATATCTGAACAACTGGTAATAGATTATTCAATCAACTACAAACTAATGTAATAAATGGGTAATCTGTAGTTATCTGTCATAATAGGTTACCCATATGTTGCAACTTATAAGTTGGTTTTAATATATCTATTTTTATGACTAGTTAATATTTGATATTGATATATCTACTTTTGGTTATAGATTGTGCATTCTTAGCTTGTCCCTATAAAGCAAGAGTTGAAAATGTAATTCTTTATTACACAAGGGATTCCTAAGCAAACCCTAAGGTGGACATGATTAAAAAAATTGACTGGAGCAACAACCATCAAAAGGAAAACACCTAGAGCTGGTCAACTAGTTCTTGTTGATCTTGTTATTTATCCTATTATTTATATGGTCATGTTGTTTATGATGTGGGTGTTGGTGTTAATGGTGATGTTGGTGTTGGTGTTAGAGTTAGTGATGAGTAAGGTGATGATGCTCATGAAAAAGTTTTTGAAAAAAAAGTTGACCATGATGATGGTCATGCTAGTGATTTTGGTGGTGGATATGGTGGATTCACCCCTTATAGTGGGCATACCATCCCATTTTGGTGTCTCTTCTATCTTTTATTCTTCATGTAAATGTAAAAAATGCAAGAAAAAATATGATAGAGTGATTAATGGTCTTAAGGCACTGGCTGCTACTATTAAAGAATTGACATCTAAGAGGGTGTCATTCCATCTAAGAGGCTTAGAGAGACCTACACTTCTTTGATGGTTAAGAAGAAGAGAAAAGAAACTTCCAAGATTCTTTCAAGTATTAAAACAAGAAAAGTTTCAACTCCTTTTTTTCATGATGTTGGTGCAGAGTATGTTGAGCGTAAGAAGGTCAACATTTATAAAATAATAAATTTCAAAAAGAAGTTTGAGCTGAATAAAGTCCTCAAAACAAAAAAGACTAAAAACCTATACTTCATACATGAATTTAATTATGATGATTTCAAAATCATGATGAACGTCCATAAATGGCGAGAGGAATAGGCAACAAATTTCATATGTTTAATATTTTTATAATTCAAAAACTTATTATACTTATATCTTTATTTGTTACGACAGATAATACATATATTACAATAGATCATCCATTTATTTTATAAGTTGCAGTAGATGGATAATCTATCAATAAGTTCAGAGATAAATGTAACAATGAGTTGCAGCAGATTACATATTTGTTTCAACAGACGAACATTTGTTGTAATAAATTATCCATCTATTGTAAGCTATAACTTGTAGTAGATGAGTAATTTATTAACAAGTGTAGAGATAAGTACAACAGATAGGACATTTATTTCAATAGATTACCCATCCGTTGTATATTTTAAATTTTAATTATATATATATTTATGTAAATTCTATTTTGATTTTAGTGTTGATTTCCCGACTCCACGCCTCTTCTTCATTCATATTTTTCTTGATTTGCTTGGGACAACATGTGGAGGAGGTATTTCTCTCTCTTAAATCTCCAAAGGAATAATACAAGAATCTTCAGGATGCACTAAATTAATTTCCTCACAATATGTAATTATGTATCATTTTCACCGCATAAGATAGAGATGAATATTCATAAATTTGATATTCAAATTATGAATCATATTGTGTTCAAAGCGCTACTGTATCATGTGGATAAGATATTTTCTCCAAGTCAAAAACTCCACATGTACAAGTTCTTCTTTGAAAATGAACAGTGGCAACATCACCATGATCGATGATACTGAACTTGTAGTTGACTATTTGATGGGCCAATAACATATTTTTGCGTTGATATACTTTGATATTTATTTTTTATTATAGGAACAAGTTTGTTTGGTGAGTTGACCAACTCCATATGCCTCTCATGAAATAATTTTGTGAACCTCATGTTTATTTCGTGAAGTAGAGCGACAATAAAAAATTCTCTTTCAACCTCAAACATTTCATTCACCGTTTCAACAATATTTGACGTCATAATATTATACTTATACAAGAAAATCACTTAGTAAGACAATCGATTTATAATATTATACCCATTTTTTAGTCAGAATGCCCTGATCCATCTATGGAATCTGACATGTTTGAGATATTTGGATGCCTTGGATACTCTATTCCTTACTTGATTGAAATAGTCATTGAACTCATCTCCATCATACACTTTTATTTCTTTATAAAAATAAGACACAACCTTTGAATTGTGAAAGTTGTTTAGAATATTTTCTCCAAGGTACCTCATGCAACAACCATGATGAGTTGATGGGTAGACAATTGAAATCATCTTTCAAATACTTGAATGCCTATCAGAATTATGCATAACTCATCGGTACCATCCATATAATTTTTCATTTGTTCAAAGAAATATTTGTATGAGGCGTCACATTTCTTGTCCACTAAACAAAAATTCATCAAGAATAATTCTTTATATGTAGTGCCACCGTCGATATCAAAACTCCTTCATACTTGCTCTCCACGAATATCTCATCGGTGACTATGACTTTTCTCATTTGTATAAAGTCAAGAATCCAAGCTACATATGCTGCAAAAAAGTACATGAAGTTTCTATTTTCATTAACCTGCAATGCATTCCTACTTTCTAAATTACGCACTAAAGCATATAATGGTAGAATCAACCATTGCATACCCTGCTCATGTGTTTTCCTAATCAAAGACTTTGCAATCACCATTCCATTATAAATCATCTAATAAATTACCTTACAACCTGATTCTGTATAGAGTTGATTGATGACATTCCTTGTAGATGGGCCTTTACCATTAGAAAAGTTATTTTTGAAGTACTTACTAATGACCTTTGTCGTAGCCTACGAATTATGGCTCGTAATATGCTTCGAATTACATGTGTGATATTTTTTATAATTTCTAACACAGAATCAGTCAGAACTTATGAATTTCACAACCCTCAATCATCACTTGCATTATGGATGTGCACATTTAAAATAATACAAATTACACAAATTAATCACCTTTTTGAGTCTAAAAAAATTTTCAAGCAAGCAATATTCAATGAAGTGTCTAGTTCTTTCTTGTTCTTGAGTGTCATTCCCTTATAAAAATCTATTTTTTTTATCTTGAACATTGATTGATTGTGTTACTTGAGAATTGAATATTGTATTGCTCTCAATAGCAGGTGTGGGTGTTTGATCCTCCTCCACTAGGTGTAGGTGTTTGGTCCTCCTCTACTTTATCTCCACTCTCATCATGTGGAATATTCATGTCCACCCCATATAGTTTATCATTTAACATATCTTGTTGGCCTTGTTTTACATTTTGTTTCTCTATAAATGTTTCAATCATGTACATCCTTAAAATAGGCCTAGTTGCCTCACTCAAATAAATACGTAAAAAACATGATTGCTTTCTTAAAAGATAGGACTCTCTAATTTTAAAAAGAGTTGTGCATGTAAGAAATAACAAGATATTTCGATTGACAATTTAGTCCCCAATAGCTAATGATTAAGCTCACAAAATTATCGTACAAAATATTTATTTGGACTGTTATCGTTATCATCTCTAACATGTCAACGTCCTTCCAATGCCAAATAAATTAATTTTTCTTTTTGATCCATTCATCATAACAATTAACCCCTGTTGTTATTGATTCCTCCATATGTGATACCCAAAGAAACTTGTTATAAGAACGTTAATAATAATAATATAGTAAGTTGAGTGGTTGTATACAACGAAAAAAATATATGTTGCAATAGATCACTATCATTGTCCCAGTAAGTAACTCATCTATTGCAATATATCACTATTCTATTGCAACAGATGACTAATATGTTGGATTCAGATTCTAGTTCTATCCCAGTATTGTTATTTACTATAACATGAATTCAATAGGTAAGTCATTTGTTTCAATGGGTAGGTCACTTGCTGTAGAAGATGACTCATCTGTTGCACAAATGATTTTTCTATTGGATACATATTCAGCACCAGAAGATGAATTTAATAGGTAAGTTATCTATTACAACAGATAATTATCTGTTATAGCAGATGACTTATCTAATGGATTCAACTTTTGGTTTTGTCTCAACGTTACCAGCTACTGTAACATGTATCCAACAAGTAAGTTATTTGTTGCTACAGATGACTTACTTGTTGGATTTATCTTCTGTTTCTAAAAGTGTATTACTCATCTACTGCAACAAATGACTTACATGTAGCAGCAGCTTATCTATTAGATTCAGCTTTTGATTTTTTTCCCACATTTGATAAAAGTTATCCAACAGCTAAGTGATCTATTGCAACAGATTACTAATCTGTTGGATTCACTTACGACATATGTTGTAATAGATTTATTATTTATTATAACAGGTGACTTACTTGTTGGAACTACTTTTAATAGTAGTGGAAACTAACCAAGGGTTGTTGGATCTATAAATTGTTGGAAAAACAATAGATATACCTAGATAATAAATGAAACTAAAAATTATTTCACTTACCAAAATTACCTACAAAGTAATGCCCAGTGATATATGAACAAAAGTTGATCCAAAAATTACAAGAATAAGCAATAGTGGCAGCAATAACAATGACAACAATGGCGAGAAAAAGAAGAAGAAGACGAACAAAGAAAAGCAGCAACAACAGCGAAAACAACAACAATGGCCACAGGCCAAAGCGAAGAGAAAGAAGAGAGCCAAGAGCCAAGACAACAATCATGGCCATATTTTGCCCTCCATGTTTAGTTATTAGGGAATTTTAAGAAGGGCCAAAGCATAAAATAAAAAATTTAGGGATGTAAAATTTATATTAGTCATCAGACCCCTTTAATCCTTAAATCTAAAAGTTGTCACCACTATTCAATAACTAAAATCCGAGTCACTACAATTTAAATTTTAAATTTTTTGGTTACCCTAAATTCACTGTCCTTAGTTACACTTTGTTTGGATGGTGGTTGTCATGGTATAGTATTGTATCATTACCAAGAGTATCATATTTGTTTTGATTGTTACATAAAATCAATAATATGGTATAATCTCATTTATAACGTGAAAAACATCAATTTATGTAACCACGAATCCTATTGTTACCTAATTTTTCTTTTCAATTAGTGTTTGACGGATGAGTGTCGAGGGTCATGGACAATGGCGTAATTTCAATTTTGTCCTCCATAGTGAGTTTGTAAATATAATTATTAAAAAAATGCAAAATGTTTTATATGTTATATCACTGCTTAGATAGCTCGGTTACACTGAGCTTTTGATAGCATGGAGCTCAAAGAAAATTGAATTACAGGGATCTAAGGTATGCAAGCTTGCTCGACATTTCTGTATTAGATGGTTTATTATTAATCTTTTGTTATATCTGTTCGGATTAAGGAAATGGATTGGCAAAAAATAGTAAGGGATCGTTTGGTTACTTGTTAGAGTTATGTAGAGCTATACAAAGAGTAGTTATGCAGAGCACTTATTATTCACACCACCACACTAATAATATACTCAATGTAGTCTCACAAAGAGGGATCTGAGGAAAGTAGAGTGTATGCATACTTTATTTCTACCTCAGAGGTAAGGTAGATAGGTTGTTTTTGAAAAACCACCGGCTCAAGATAAAAAAGACTAGAAAATGACGTGATGAAAGCACATGAAATAATAGATAGAACAAAAACAATAGATAGTAGAAGACATTACTATAATAAAATAATACTACTATTAAACTACACAAAACAGTAAATATTAACATAGATCAGAGAACAAGAAACTCTAAAAGTGATTCTACGACTACTAGTAAGAACAATAAAATAATGCACTCATATCTACTAATATAGATGCGCTCCAGAGGATTTATTATTCATATATTAGTTCATTCATCTTCTACCTACATAAATTAAATAATAGAGTACATAAATTGATTTACAACTTTACATATTTTAGTTATCGGGGTGATAACCAAATACCGTATTTGGTGTTGGATATTATTGATAGCAACCAATGTAGTGTGGGAGTCCGGAGTGTAAAGGGCAAGTTTTTTTATTCAAAATTTTAAAAGGACAAATATGAAAATGAAAAAATTCAAAACGGATAAGGTAAAGACATTAAAAGTTAACGTCGCCAGTCACATAATAAAGTACAAGGTAAAATCGTGATTTTACCTTACAAGGTAAATGGAGTCACTTACCTTATCCTTTGACTGAAAAAAGTTACTAAAAAAGTGCATATAAAATCATAATTTTATCTTAGAATGTAAATGGAGTCACTTACTTATCCTTTGACTGAACAAAATAGGGAATAATTCCCTGAGGAAGGGAGTGTTTGTAAGATGGGACTTACCGCTGATCGGGAAGGGAATAAATTTTATGTTGGATTGTAAATCAGGTATGGACTCTCACCTTATAAGGTAGGATCTCATGTTCACCTTGTAAGGTGGGATCACATGTTTGCTTTGTAACAACTTGAGTGTGAGTGTAGATTTCTTTCATTTGCATTAATTCAAAAAACTTATCAAAGTTCATAACTCAAAATATTTGTTGAACCTTATTTATTTCTTACTTTAAGATGGATGATAATAAGGTAAGACTAAATTTATATTGGGGTGGTGAAGTTTTGCATGATCAAGATTCGATGCGATATAATCAGCGTCCTATAGTGGTTCAACAATTTTCTTTATCTCTCAAATATGATCGATTGAAAAGCTTGTTTAGGAGTAAAATGGTATTACTAATTTGAAAGATGATGCATTATTTCTTATCGATATCCGAATTATTTTACGTCCAACGGACAATCAATATTTGGTGAAACTCCTATTTGGAATGATGATTCTTAATCTTTATTTCATTGTACCATTGAAATTTTTGATAATTGCCTTAATCTACAGACGCTTGACATGCATGCATTTGTTGAACATTCTCCTATTATTGAAGAACCCACAAATAGCGAGTTTAATTTTCGAGTAAGTCAAAATTCTTCGAATTTGAATATTGATTTTTCAAGAATGACAATGGAACAACAATTTAATGGTAGGTTTGAAACTCATTATCTGTGAATAATTCGATATGGGAGGACCTATTAATGCATCTATGAATTTGAAAATTTTCAATTCAAGTGGTCCACAATATCCTTCTTCGGTGGAGGAAATTGATAGGTAATAAACAACCCATTTTATTTAATTAAGTAATTTTTTCTCTTATAGTTATGCAAACAATAATTGTTGAGGTACGCTCACTCAACTCACAGAAATTTTCAAGTGATTTGAGGCAATTTAATGATTTCACGAACATTTATGTCAAGTAATAATAATTTAATGAATTGATCAATTTACACATGCATGCAACTAAAGGGAGTCTAGAGCCTAAAGGGCAGGCTTTTTACACGTGCATGATCAAACTTTACATCTTTGTTCAAACAACAAATTCAAAAAGAATTGGATAGACAATAATGACATAACGTAGATTTAGGTTTAATAAATTGGTATGATAACAACAATATATGCAAATTAATAAGCTAAAAAGATGATTAATAACATTAATACTACATACTTGTTTGCTAGGTATTGAAATAATTATATAAAAGGAGATTAAAATATACCTTAAAAAGCAAATTTTTTGATGAAATAGACTTTGAACAAGAACAAGAACAAACAGACAAATAATGTGAATGAAGAGAGTGAAACGGATGAACAAATAATAATGTGAAACCTTGTAAGGTAAAATAGTCTCCCAACCTTGCAATATAGTTGAAATACATTCTTCACTAAATACTCCCTCTGTTCATAAATACTTGTTCATTTTTTACTTGACATATGTGTTAAAAATAATAAATAGATGGATGATTTTACTATATCACCCTTTAACTATAATAATTTTTTTCTTTGAAAAATGCAATGAGTGATGTATTGTATTTAATACCAAGGATAAAATATGTAAAAATGGATAAGTTATCCATTGATTTCATAAACTGGTCATGTATTTTCGAACATCCCAAAAGATGTATTTTCGAACATCCCAAAAGAGAAAGTGGATAAATAAAGATAGACGGAGGGAGTACATGGGTGTCACTATATTCCCAATCCCACTAACTTTTTCGGTCAAATGATAAGTGACTCTATTTATCTTTTAAGGTAAAATTATGATTTTATCTTGCACTTTACCATAGTTTACCTTGTCCATTTTGAAATTTTCTTGTCACTTTGAAATTCTGAATGAAAAAACTTGTCCTTTAGATTTCGAAATCTGTAGTGCAGGATATTAACTATATTGATTTTAACTCATGAAATATAGTAATTTGGTTGGGAAAGAATTGTCCCAGGACAACTAATCCCGGAACAAGTTATTCCAAGATTAGTTATACCACCATGTATATGGGATAACTTATCCCATCACTATAGTGTAATTGATAGGATAAATAATTCTGATACTAACTTATACACCAACCAAACATCACTTTATCCCGAAATTATTTATCCCTTGTAACTCAACCCCTAAAGTTTCTTTTCATGTTACCGAACTTGGCAATTCATTTTTACCAATGAACACAAACATTTTTTTTGTAATTGAGCCCACTCCAGCTCAACGGAAAGGTAAAGTTTCATTAGCCTGGGCACCTTTATATATTTCCTTTTGAGAATGATAACATTGGTATATATATATATATATATATATACACACACACTATCAACCAGCTATAAAGGGTGTGCTGAAGCCCATGTACAGATTTCAAATACTAATAAAAGAAACAGAAACAGCAACTAAAAATGCCTTGTTCATCTTACATGGGAATCCATAATGTCTAGTAAGATTCGCCATGATTTTTCACATTTTTTTTTATTTTTTTGACAATCGTGTTTGCCGCCTGCCAGGCTAGCTTGAGCGCTTCACGACTATTTTCACAGGATCTACCACCTCCCACCAGTAACAAGTACCAGGTAACTTTACACCAAAAAAAAAAAAAAAAAGGCAATTCTGCATGGAGCTGCTTTTCTCTTCAAAACACCGAGCATTCCTGGCAACAAATTCCACCATTTCTTCTGCCTAACATACACAGCTACCCACCCTGTTTCAACCACTGAAAAAAATCTACCGTCATCTGTGCCGTAGTCCATCTAACCATAGAGCTGCTGCTAAGAAAAAGAAAAAAAAAGAAAGGTTAGACAAAACATCAAGACATAAGAAGTAAATAGGCTTACAGTAAAACATATTTCAGTCCAAAACTTGCCAACTACTTGTAAGAATGTTTAAGATTTTATCCACCGCAATTCCAAAGCAAAGCTGAAAATGAGAACTGCAGATGGATTTTAAAAAGTTTTGAACAAGCAGTTGATCTGAGTGTATTGAGTTCTTTGACAAAACTCCGCATAAATTTAGTTTCTAAAGAACTTATGTGCCTGAAACGTGCAATTTTACGTACATTGCTCTGTAAAGTGCTCCTTAAGATCCAGGAAATTACACCAAAAGCTATGTAAAGTGCTCCTTAAGATCCAGGAAATTACACCAAAAGCTAAAAGGGTTGTTGATTAGAGCAAAGAAGAAATCACTGACATACCGGAGATGGTCAACCACCGTGAAAAACAAATCCGCATTTCTCTCCGATTGTTTCGGTCTTTTGAACAAAAACGAACTGGGTTTCCATCAAACAAGGATCTGAATACAGATTTGAAATAGAAGCTCAGATATGTGGAAAATTGGGCAAAGAGGAAAAGACATGACAACGCCATGGCTGCAAAATAAACCGGTTGCATGCATTAAGTTTGCCCCACCAAGATATGAGTCGTGTTCTCTCCATGCCCCGAATGTCAGCCCAGAATCATCAGCAAATATCATCACTGCCTCTTTAGAAAGATGGAAACTTTTCTACTGCAACTTATGGACAGGTTTCAAGAAAAGTAAAGTGGAATGGAGGGAGTATTAGTATAGTACTACTGCTGCTATCAACATCACATCAATGGCAACGGAATTTATTTATTTATTTATTTATTTTTGGAAATTTCACAAATATAGCAACAGAGGGTTGTTGATTTGGTGGGACGGAGAAATCATAGGCCAATTAGAGAGGCAACCATCCTCCAATAAATCCATTTTTTGTACTCTGTTGGCCTAATCCTTGGCTGCAAGTACTCCCAAGGTGCATGCAATAAATCACAGCCATCCGGGTCATTGCCCCACCAAGATACCAGTTGGGTACTCTCAATGCTCAATTACTAGCTCAAGAAGATAGATTTAAAGATCATCACTGTCCGGGTAAGGAACCATTTTTGACATTTTCTCATGATGTGTTTGTGTGTGTATACAGAGAATTTTATCGTCATTTAGGTTCAGAACTCCTCGAGCATCCAGTTGGACTAGGTGGAAGTGGAGGCTAAGAATGCCAAAAATGGGGCAAAGAGAAGGTGACAATCGCCATGGCTGCAAAAGAACCAGTGACATGTGAAAGAGAAAACTCAATCACAAGCCACTCGGGTTTGCCATGCCAAGATACTGGTCAGATTATCTAGATGCCCCCAAAATCAGCCCAAATTAACAATATCATCAAAGCCTCTTTCGACAAAAATGGAAACTTTTCCACAGGAACCTGTTCGAACATCCTTAACAAGAGCCTGTTTGGATGGAGGACTTATTTTAAGTGGCATTTAAGCATAAACATAAAAGAAATGAGACCTTAGCTCAGGGCCATTTTCTCTTTTGCCCCACGTCCTTAAAGAACTGCAATTAAATGTAGCTCAGTATGATCAGAAAATTGAAAAGTATTACTCCCATCAGCATCACATTGCTAGCATTGAAGGCGACGGCAACAACCATTGCTTCTTGTTTCTACTTTTGGAAAGGGTTGTTTGTTTGGTTAAAGGAGAAATCACAGGCCAACGAGAGAGAGCAACCAACCTCCATGAAAATCCAATTATTTGCTGTCGTTGGTCTCATTCTGGGCTGAAATAATGCTCATTTAATATGAATAATATTCATGGCCAAACAGCTCCTTAGATTAATGCAAGATTTTAAATTTTAAATTTAGATATTTGAAAACTATACCAAAAAATACTATAGGTTGCAACCCATTCTCACATTAATTAGATTAAAAAAATATATATGTAACGAGTAAAGTGTAAAGTCCCCAAAATCCAGGAAATCACAGCAAAAGCTAAAAAGGGCTGTTAATTAGATCAAACAAGAAATCATTGGCATACCAGAGACTGAAAAATTCCCAATTTTTTTCCTGATTGCCTCAAGTCTTTTGAGCTAAAATGATCTGGGTTTCCATCAGATCTGGATTTGAAATAGAGGCTCAAATGTGTGTAGAATATGTGTGTTTGGTGAGGGGGATAGGAGAAGACAACAACAACGCCATTTCTGCAAAATAAACCCCGTTTTGAGTTTTGCCCCGCCAAGATACAAGTCGAGTTTTCTCCATGCCCCGAATTTTTTCAGCCCAGAAGAACCATCACACAGCAAATATCAGCATCACTGCCTCTTTAATATAGCAATTTGTGGACAGTTTTCAAGAAAAGTAAAAATGGAACGGAGGGAGTAATAATTAGTAGTACTATTGATGCTATAGCAATGGAGGGCTGTTAGTTTGGAGGGATGGAGAAATCATAGGTCAATCAGAGAGGGCAACCACCCTCCAAGAAATCCATTTTTTTGTTCTCCCTGTTGGTCTCATTCTACCTTCTGGGCTAAACTGATCCACATTCTTGAGTAAAAACTCTTTATAGATGGAGATTGGAGCCTATAAGGGCCTGTTTGGAAAGCCACCTGGTAAGTTTAGAGAGCTTTTGTCTCATAAGTTCTGTAGATATTAACTTAAGCAGCATAAGTTGTGTAGTATAAAAAGCATCAATTCTTTCAACACAAACAGATATTTGGGTAGCGCAGATTCACCTTTTCTCAAACATAAGCTAAACCCCACCATGGCTGCTAGTACAAGGAGCCTTTGCTAGAGGCAGAAACCAAAATAGCTCCAATATCTCGGAAGACCCACCAAAAGCTGCCACGCCAAGATACAGCAAAGCTCAACCATCTGATGAGTAAAGCATGAGAATCATCACAGCCTTATTATGGGCCTCATGTTGAAGGTCATATTAGTAGAAATGACACAATGTAGCCACATTCCAGGGATCACCCTAAGGATGTTGTTGTACACAAGGTAGCCACTTTAGGGCTGATTCACTACAACATTTTACTCCATATCAAATACGCTCATAGGAAGACACAAGTGACAATTGAGGTTCAGATTTGTATTTATGCGCAGGCAAAGAAAGTCCAGCCAAGCTATGGCTGCAAATATTCACAAGTTACATGCAACAAAATCACAAGCATCCGGGTCATTGCCCCACCAAGATACCGGCCGGGTAGTCTCAATGCTCAATTACTAGCTCAAGAGGATAGATTGAAAGATCATCACTGTCACATTAAGGGACCATTTTGACATTTTCTCATGATGCGTCTTTTTGTGTGTGTGCGCATACAGATGGTTTTTTGGTCATTTAGGTTCAGAACTCTTCAAATCCTAGGACGTCCAGTCAGACTAGTTGGAAATTGAAGCTCAGAGCTGCAAAAAATGGGGCCAAGAGAGGGTGAAAACGGTCATGGCTGCAAAAGAACCAGTTGCATGTGAAAGAGAAGACTCAATCACAAGCCATCTGGATTTGCCATGCCAAGATATGTGTCATATTGTCTCCATGCCCCAAAAATCGGCCCGATTAGCTGTATAATCACTGCCTTAAACATGGAAACTTTTCTAAAAGAGCCGGTTTGAACAACCTTAATAAGGAAAAAAAAAAATATTTGGATGAGCCTAGTATTTTAAGTAGCTTTTAAGCATAAGCATAAAACAAATGAGATCTTAGCTCAAAGGGTCAATTGCACTTTTGCACAAAAAAGGTCCATTGGGCTTTATGTGCACAATGCAAATACAGCGTGAGCTTTAATGGAGACAGGCTCAAAGGGAGAAAAAAAAAATATATCTAGTCCAATACGAATAATTATAAGAAAAATGACAAATGTATGAACAAGGAAATTGAAAAAAATTACGATAAAGTGAAATATCAATTGCTTAGTGTCGCCTCTAATTGGCAAGGAAAAGTATGCCTTAGAGCCTTGGTGACAGACATAAAGCGCACATTAAGTGACGCGAAGCGCTCAACATGTTTTAAGCCTTGCTCGGGACATAAGCGCGCCACTGAAAACACAGCTTCTTGTTTCCACCTTTGCAGAAGGTTGTTGGTTTGGCTACAAGAGAAATCATAGGCCAATCAGAGGGGGCCAACCACCCTCAAAAGAAATTCCCTTTCTCCCTGTTGGCCTCATTCTTCATCCTAGGCTGAGCTTCCATCCCTGGGTCATTCACAGTTACTGCTCCTATTTTGTGCTGGTCTTTAATTTATGCCCCTCGTAACAAACAATTTTTTGGCAAAACATAAGTTTATATTTTCGTATAGTAATATCCTGCAATTTTTGTTCGGGTATAACTTCAATTTCTAAAGAATTTAACATTATGTCCCCAAAAAATGCAATTAGGGTGTGTTTGTGGAAGAAAATATTTTTCAGAAAACATTTTCCTATTTTTTCATGTTCGGTTAAAGTTTTAGAAAAATATTTTCTTTAGAACAACAAGCTCTTGAAAATAAGCTCCTCAATAAATGTAGCGAAAACAAGGGACATGTAGCAAAAGCAAGTGACTTATCTCCTCTCACCCTTACAACCACCCACCTCAGCAAGCCCCACCCCGCGCCCCCCTCCACCATACACCCCAACCCCTACAACTCTCTCCCTCTGCCCCACAACAACACCATCAACCTGCCCCCTACTCATCCTCTAATTTTGTGTTAAATATATACAAATATTTTTAGAATAATGTTTTTATTTACTTTTGTTTTTCAACAATTTTTTATTTTTATTTACACCAATCACAAAACCACTTATTTTCCTAAAAAATGCTTTCTTTGAAAATATTTCCCATAGAAAACATTCTCCTCCATACCATACCAAAAACACCTTAAATTACAGCAAAAGCTAAAAAGAGCTATTGATTAAAGCAAACATGAAATCATTGACATACCACATATGGCCAACCACCCTGAAAAAAGAGCAACCCGGTGCACAACGCTCCCAATACCGCGGAGCCGGTCACAAAGGTTTATAGCATTTCTGCAAGAGGCTGTTTCCACGACTCAAACCATAACATTCTAATCACATCACATTACTTTACCAGTTACACTTAGACAAATCCCTACCCTTGCAAAATCATTGCTCCCTCCGTTTAAAAAAGAATGACCTAGTTTGACTTGGCACGGAGTCTAAAAAAGTAAAGAAGATTTTTTATTCTTATGGTCCTAAATTACAGTTGTATCAAATGTACCAAAATTTCTTTCAATCTTTAAGCATGTCGTATGTAAAATTGAAATTAAAGTATTATAAAAATAAGGTCATTCATTTTGAAATGGACTAAAAAGAAAAATAGATCATTTTTTTGAAACGGAGGGAGTACAAAAATACCAAATAATGTGTATCTTCTTTGGATGTATCGGGAGCTAATTATGTATCTCGACACATCTAAAATAAAAAAGAAAGTATAGGAAGCTAATTATGTATTTTTGTAAAGAAAAAAATGTATTTCATTGGATGTATCGGGGACTAGACCCAAAATTGAGATTTCAGTGACTATGCAAATATCAGAATTTCCTACAATTAAGCAAACTGTAGGGATTTATGTTGTTTCTAAAAAAAATCATTTTCGACCCGGACCCGAATTTATCAAATAGAGGGAGGCTCAGATGTGTGTAAAATGGGGAGCAAAAAGAAGAAAAATACGACAACGCCATGGCAGCAAAACGAACCGGGTTTCGGGTATTGACCCGCCAAGATACGGGTCGGGTTTTCTCCATTGCCCCGAATAATAATAATAATTTTCAGCCCAGATATCATCATCACACAGCAAATAATTAATATCATCATCATTGCCTCTCTTTTTTTTTGTGGTAGCAATTTGTGGACTGTGTTTCCAAAAGAAAAGTACAAAATGTATCAGAGGGAGTAATAATATTAGAAGTACTATACTGTTGGCATCAATGCCAAAGTAGAGTTCATTGGAAATGAGAGGAAGGGAGGGTTGTTGATTTTGGTGGAAATCATAGACCAAACAGAGAGGGCAACCACCCTCCCATGAAAATCTATTCTCTCTGTTGGCCTCATTCTAGGCTGAAATGATCCTCATTCTTGAGTAAAACAATCTTTGCAGACAAGCTAAAGAGATTAGAGAAAATTGAAGGATAGGTGTCTTTTATTATTGAATTGAGTAATGGTGACATTGACCAAACCTAATGGTCCGAAATTCAGATCCGACCCGGATCCGAAATTATCAAATAGAGGGAGGCTCAGATGTGTGTAAAATGGGGGAAACAAAACGGAGAAAACTACGACAACGCCATGGCTGCGAAAACGAACCAGGTTTCGGGTCTTGCCCCGCCAAGATACGGGTCGGGTTTTCTCCATTGCTCCGAATAATAATAATAATAATAATAATAATAATAATAATAAGTTCTGCCCAGAAATCATTATCACACAGCAAATAATAAATATCATCATCATTGCCTTTTTTCGGTAGTAGCAATTTGTGGACTGTTTTTAAAAGAAAGGTGAAAAGATGGAAAAGAGGAAGTAATAATAATAGTACTGCTCTTGCTGTTGACATAAACATGTTAATACTTTATTTTATTTTATTTTATTGGTTTTTGTTGGGAAATAAGAGAAAGGGAGGGTTGTTGATTTGGTGGAAATCACAGGCCAAACAGAGAGGACAACCACCCTCCATGAACATCCATTATTTTGAGCTCTGTTGGCCTCTTTCTGGGCTGAAATGATTCTCACTTTTGAGTAAAGGACTGTTTATAGATAGGGCTACAGAGAGTTGCATGTTGGGTTCGTAATGTTAAGATAATGAAAACTAATATTAAAAATATAATTTTATTATATGATTTGGCTTATATATAAAATCTACTATTAGAATAATATTAAACTTATTATTTTACTATGTTTTCTTCAAGAAAGAGGTTAGTCAAATATGAAAAAAATTATATTTTTTCTTTTAAATAAAATAAAAGTAATTATGTTAATTTTTATTTTTATTTTAAGAAAAAAATAAAACTTAAATATAGTAAGAAAATTAGGACAAAACTTCTAATAAATTTCTTCTTTTTGGCTTGATTTTCTTCACTTGATTCGTCTTCTCTTCATATCACATGCATGAACTTTGTTCTTGATATAATCTTCATAACTGCCGCTTGCCGTGATTAAAAATAAGGTTTAAAATATCATGGTTAAAAATTGATTTAACAGTAATATTTTATTTTTATATTTAAAGATGCAGCAGCAGAAGTGTTGAAAATATGGTTGAAACTTATTCTCCACATGTAGTTCGACAAAAATCTTCATTATCTTCCAAAATGTTGCAGCTTGATTTTAAAACCGCTCTGAACCTGTTTAATCTTATCTCATCACACCATTGGATCATTAAACCGTAAGCTATGATACCACTTGTTAGGTTTGTAATCGAGAGGGCGTCATGCGGAAGCTTCTAGTTACAAACTATGAGACGATAAATTAGACGACAACGAAAAAAATACTAAAAACATAATTTTATTATATGATTGGCCAATTGGCCAACATATAAAACCTAATATTAAAAATATAAAACTAATAAGAGAGAAAATCTCCCCCTAAACGAAAATCTTAAAAGACTAAATCGTGGATGCTATTTTATTATGGTATGAGAAGGGGGTCTTCTATTTATAGATGTTCAAATCCTTTCCTCCAAGAAAGAGGTTAGCCAAATATGAAAAAAAAATTATATTTTTCTTTCAGGAAAAATAAAAGTAATTATGGTAATTTTTATTTTCCTTCTAAAAAAATAAAATTTAAATATAGTAAGAAAATTAGGATAAAAATCCTAAGCACCCACTAAAAGTGTCAAATTTGTCAATTAAGTAAAATCCTTTAAATTTTAAAAATTAAATTAAAAAAAAAATCAGCTTCTAACACTTTATTTGGATGATTGTTGCATGTGTATCATAATGTACGGAATTGTATTGTGTTTCATTTTATTCAGTGAAGTGGATACACTTAATAGATTGGAGCTAGAGAGTTGTGCGAGAAGACTCAACAAAAGGTCTCGAACAAGTATTCAATTAAGTAGTCATTTAGCCTTCAGAACTTTTTCATGAAAAATTATTTTATTTTAGTAAAAAAATTAAAATATTATGAATCATTTGATAGTGTATTAACAAAAGTAATGATTCATTATTTTTATGTATTATTAATACTTTATTTCGTACATATTTTTAGTCTATATATAAATAATATATGCATTACTAATATTATCCTTTTTTATATATTAGTCTACGAGAATTCATATTGCACGTTTATCCCTAAATACTTAATACACTTAATTTGTAATGTAAATGATAAATTTTAACTCAGTAGTTTTAACTTGAAATACTATAAATGTTTGGTATTCAGTGTCTCAAATATACATATAAGCACAACTAATTCGGATTCGAAGTATGGGATTAAACATGGATATTCCAATGGTTTAAGTAAACAATTTAATTATCATCATCCTTTCCTTGCTTTAGCGACTAAAATTTTGACTTAGGTTTCATATGTTGAAACTTAAGTTAGTGACACGACCTGACTAGGGTCTTGCCGTAATGGGCATCCCAAGTCTAACCAAGACTGGGAACCACCCCTGTTACCCAACCCAACCACCATTAGTATACCTTGAGTCGGCCGAACTGTGAACATATAACAAGATGGAATAACTGGACAAGGACTGACTTTGGGATAGGTTTATTCCTAGATTAACCCTACCAAGTCATCCCGTCCCAACCAAACCACCAAGACAAACCAAACCGAGCCAAGGGCCATAAACCAGGCCATAACCGAATGAGATCCAAAACATAATATGATTAATCCCAAAATAAAATACGATGGAACAACCAACAATATCGTCAACCGATATCAGCCCCAATATCAATACCAATGATAAGGCTGACACCAATACCGATCCCGCCCATTTCAACCCATAGTAGTACCACAAATCCTCTAACCAAAAGAGTAATAATATCCAATTGGGACATGCCCCCAACCATAACCAAAATCAATGTACAGAAATAAATCAGAATGTTTAAGAATATCCATAACATAGAATGGAGCCTTCCGGAAAGATAGAAGCTCACCACTTCAATCCAACAGTTATCCCGGAGTAATCACTATGTAGGAGGAGTAGAACAGCCCGTTCCTGCATAGCGTGGGTATACAGCCGCCCAAAGACGGCTTAGCGAGTGAACGCTAGCATGAACTCATAATAAGGATAAAATAATATCATTTGTAAAACCATCATATGCACACAAACCGCACATACATACATACATATATATATATCCATGTATATATATATATATATATCCATGTCGAAAAAGAAAATCGGGTTTAGCATGCCACTAAAATCTTTATCTGGGCTATGTAGCTTTGTCGTCCTAATCCACCCATGGGCTATATGGGTTCAGTTCCCCCTGCTAAAAGTGCCCCAGTGCGTGAAGCCGCATAACCAGGAAAGAAAACCTGGGATAACTAGTACATCCCCCAAATATAAAGTGTGACATTATGCACACGGTCACCAAGACCAAACCTCACATCGATAAATATGAGTTTCCAGTTTTGGTCTCCCCGGGACCTTCACCTTTTATGGCTTTGCTACACACTCCGCCATTATTGCCCAATTAAAACTATTACCAAGCAACCAACCAATTAATTAACCTTTTATTAACCAAGGCCATTAGTAGTGGTATCGTCATACCGACTATACTTGCAAGTTTTGTCCATAGTAAACCATATATAGGTTTAAGGGTTTCCATGTACCCTTCATAATTTTCAATTAACCAAAACCATGGCTACCAAGTCCTTTCCAGTCTATTTAAAACCATTTAAACCATTCATATCATTTAGGGTTCCATGATCAAGTTTAAAGCATGCATAAGTTCCATTGAAAAATCAATATTATAGTGGAAACATTTTTAAAGGCATTTTATCAAACACATTGGGGCGTAGTATTTTCAAAATCAAAGTCCATTAAAAAAGAACCATTCTCACGCAACCAATTATCCAAAATCACCATTAATGTGTATAAATGCATAATTAAAATATAAAAAAACCACAACCAAGCATTTATAACCAACCAACCCCCCCAAATCATATTAAAAACCCCAAAATCATACAACAATAAAATCATGAAAACCATTCATAAAAAACATGCCTTAGTTGGAACTAATAATGAGAAAAGAGAACATGCCTTAATTGACCAAAGCAGACAAAGAGAAACCACCAACAAGATTCCCAATTTAGTCCTCTAGTTGAAACCCTAGTTTCCTTGCCAAAACCTTTTGAGAGAATTATAGAGTGTTTAGGAAAAGTATTCTAAGTGTTAATGAATAAAATATTGGGGTAAATAGCCTCACAAAAGAGTTAGAAGTCGTGGGATCTTATTAGGGTAAGTGGAGAAATGTCTAGATTACCCCCACTTAAGTTGCACAAAATCCCATCATAGGGGTACGACTGACCCTCAAGAGTCGTACCCTTCGATACGAGTGGTACCCACCACTCGTATCTAAGACTTAACCCTTGGACCCAACATTGTCCCATGTACGACTCATCCTACCCAAGTCGTATTGACAGTATATGATTTGTACCCTTAACTCATATCCTTGGCAAGATAGAATCACAAAATATTTAAACACTGTCCACCATACGAGTCCTGGGTACGAATCGTACCCTGGCTTACGGCTCCTAGTGATCCACTCATACTCAGATCCAACTTAAGTTACTAAGTCTAAGGTTAAGTGAAAGAACCAAATGATCTGTATCCAACCATACGGCTCGTACAACCAAGTAGTACTCATTATAGTGACCAAAATCTATCCCACCAACCAACACTGGTCAGGATACGACTGGACCATACCATTTGCACCCCAGCATACGGCTCGTACCCATGAGTTGTATTGGGTCCATAGACCAGAATTCCAGGAAATTTTCTAAGGTCCAGAAACCAGGGTGTTTCAGTCTCCCCTACTAGGAACATTAGTCCTCGAATGATGGATAAGGTAGGGATAACCACACGCACGAGTTATTTGCATTATTAAATATATTTTCAATCCTTAACAAAGTTTGAAAACGTAGGGGCAAAGATATTAATATTTCCTTTAACAAACTCAGAAAATAAAGATGTGTTGAAGACACATACCTTCCGCACAACTTGTTCATTTGCTTGATTCTGATTATTTTTCTCCTTTTTTTTATTTTATTGACTCTTCTCTCTTTGAGACTTTTTCCGACTCTATTTTCTTGACACTTTTCTCTTTTTTTCTTTTTTGAACATATTTTTTCTCTCTCCTATTTTTTTCTTTTTTTTGCAACTTTTCTGACTCTATTCTTTTGGTCGATACTTTTCTTTTGAGGTTTGCTGACTCTATCTTAATTACAAAAGAGGGGTATGAAAGAAAATAGAACTAAAGCTCAAAAGGGGTAAACAAAGGATGACATAATG
This sequence comes from Capsicum annuum, assembly GCF_002878395.1. Taxonomy (NCBI): domain Eukaryota; kingdom Viridiplantae; phylum Streptophyta; class Magnoliopsida; order Solanales; family Solanaceae; genus Capsicum; species Capsicum annuum. The sequence goes on along the minus strand of NC_061119.1, from coordinate 32,327,816 downwards.
TTTGGATAACAGAAAGAAATATCTTCGTCATATCAATCTTTGACAATGCAAGTACACATCATGCAATATGAAGTGAAAGATGAAGATCATTTGTGTCACTTTAACAACACTAACTTTAACTGAGCATGTGTGTCACTTTTTCTTCTACACTTGTCAAACATATAACTCCACCTTTGTTGTACATCCCTCACATCGAATGACCCATTGCTTTCGTGGAGCTGATTATCTTTATGTTCCTCTTGATATAGGGATCAAACGTCCACTATTCGAACTAATTGAGCTATGTTTTTCAATTGATGACCAAGTTATTCTTGTGATTCTCAAAATTATTTCCTTAATTTGAAAGAAGGCTTCAACCATGGTCACCAAATATCTTAACATGCTACCTATTTCTCAAATGCTTTTTTTTAACTTTAACCCTCTGATTCAAAGTTTCATGATTAAACTGAATTAGAGATCTAACTGAAAATTCCGCAAGCATGTCATATCACTAGAACCAACATAAAATGTATTGTGTAAAGAAGACAAATAAATAAACTAAAATAAAACAAACAAAAATACCATATTTCATTAGAAGGAAAAATAGAAGGGTTTGAACAAAGACAATAAAGAAATAAAATGAGATAGATCCCGAACTATAACCCTGAAATAATTAGGATAACAAAAAGGAAAATAAAATAAACTACCAAACATCCATCATAGCAGAAAGAGGAGTGACTTTTCAATTGCTGAGCTTGACATCTTAGGCACTGTTTTAGATATCCGCATGACTAGAGCTTTCCTCATTATCAATGTTCTACACCATAATTGATCCCTCTTGAATTATCTTTTCAATTTCTCTTTTCAAATCCCAACAATATTCAATACTATGACCCTGAACATCAGAATGATATGCACATCGTATATTAAGATCAAAATTTCTTGAATGCGGATTAAGAGTATGCCCAAGGAGAGGAGTGATCATGCCCCACTGTACCAATCTTTGAAATAAAATGCATATGACTCTCCAATTGGTGTGAAGCTATCTCTCAATTTTTGCCTTATTTCATTGTTTGGCTTGGATTGAAAATTGGGCCTAAAAGGGCTTTGGTATGTTTGTGGAGTTAGAGGATGACTCTGAAGAGTTGGTATGTACCATTATGGTTAAGATAGGGGTTGAACATGTAGTTGTGCATTATATACTAGATATGGAGATGGGGGAACAAAGTATAATGGATTTTTGGAGTGGTTATGTGGAGCTTGGGAATGAACTTAGGATTGAGCCTAAGAGCGACGACGACATGATCTTTGTGACCGTGCCCGCTGTCCAACTACAATAGCAGATGCATCTTCCTCATTCTTCTTCTCCCCAACACCTCCTGAACCCTTTTAAATTGCTTGAGTAGTTACTTTCAATATTGTAAAACTCACAACGTGACTGGTTTTAATTCCATGATCTACCATCTCCCTCATTTTGAGGACCTCAATAAATGGCTTGCCTAATGCAGGTAACAAGTGTTGATAATATGTTTTATCCTGCGCTTGAATAAATACCTCCACTATCTTACTTTCTTTCATTGATGGTTTCACCCTAGCAGTTTGTTCACGCCATCTAATTGCATACTCTCTAAAACTTTTTATACTCTTCTTCTTTATGTTAGTTAGGGATTTTTATCAGGAATCAACTCCACATTGTATTGAAATTGTTGCATGAATTCATTAGATAGGTCATCCCAACTATTTCACGTGTCGATGTCTTGATCAACAAATAATTCTGAAGCTAGACTTGGAAGACTCTCACCGAAATTAGCCATGAGTAATTTTTCTTTCCCTCCAGCGCCCCTTAGTTGGTTACAATAACACCTCAAATGTGCCACTGGGTCCCAATGTTTGTCATATTTCTCGAACTTTGGCTTTTTAAAACCAAGAGGGAGATTAATTCCTGGAAACATGCACAGATCTTTATACGAGACACTTTTGTAACCCTCGAATCCTTGAAAGTTTTTCATAGTCAGTTCCAAACTTCTCAATTTTCTGGTCATTTCCTTTTGTTCTTCTGTCATAACAGGCTTCTCATGTTAAGAGGAAATTAAGGCGGGTGAGTGTAGCTATAAGGATCAGTTAACTTAAATGTGGGCTCAATAGCATGATGCTGATCAGCAAAAATATTCAATCCAGGATCTCTCGCAGAGTAGGAAAACACAACCATTAGATAGATATTAAAAGCAGGAGCTTCAAGCAGGGGTGGCGCCGTAAAAACATAAATAGCAGGTAGAGCCAAGCATGTGGTATTTTTATGTTGAGGAGTGAGGAAATAAACATTGGAAGTGTTTGGATACTGTTGCCTCGGAGTAGATCCTGATGCATGATATGTCATTTCAACAAAAATAGGAAATTGTGCATGTGAAACTGGAGGTAAGCTAGAAAGATATTCCAGATTATCAATGAAAAATGGAGAAGGTGGCAACCCGTTAGCCCAAACTTGATGCATTTCTATCGTTTGTTGCCTTAATTCCTGAATCTCTTCATTAGATCCTAAATTTTCATTCCCCGAACTCCTTATCCAATTAGTGACAACAACCTCGGTATCCTCATTGGTCATAACTTTCTCTTTGACTTGGTGCAATATGGAGGACCAGACAAAATGCCACAAACCAACCACCTTAAACTAACTGAACAAGAGATAACAAATGCGTTAGAGTTTAATATTTTTTCAAAATTTCTTTTTTTATTATTATTTATTTTTACAAAGATCACCGAACCCGAGAAGGGCGCCTACGTATCTCAATCTCGAAAGAGGAGAATCAGGTGTGCGTAGTTTGTGAAGTTTTGGCACAACATGGTCAATCAAACTCTTTTTTTTTATTTTTCTTGAAACTTTAAGAAGAAAAGAAAATAACAAATTATCAAAAGAATTGACGAAAATATTTTTTTGAATTTTTTCAGGTTTAACATCCCTATACAAAATGAAACTTATGATTATCAAAGAAAATTCTTTTTGGATTTTCGATTTTGAATTTCATATGAAAAATAAACTTGAAACTATTAAAGAAAAATCTTTTTGTAGTTTTCTTTTAAAAATGTATATGAAACCCCTACTCTAAATGAAGAGTGAAGAAAATCTTTTTGAATTTTTTTAAATAAGATCACTGAACCCTAGAAGGGTTGCCTACATATTCACTCCCGAAAGAGGAGAATCAAGTTTGTGTAGTTCATCCAGATTGGACAATTAAGGATTAAAGAACAAACTAAACCTTGATTTGAGAGACACGACCGAAGACAGACAATAAAACATCTATAAAATCTTTTTGGGGTTTTTAATTTGACACTTCACATAAAGCTGACACTGACACCTATGAAAGAAAAATCTTTTTTAGTATTTTCGTTATATAACATGTACAAAACTTCTACCATTTTTTTAATTTTCCTTTTATAAAAAAATCTATTTAAAAAAAATCTTTTTTTTGAAAATTTTGAATTATGAATGCTTGACAAAGAGAACAAAAGACAAAAAAAAATTGATTTTTTTTCTTTTTGAGAAATAAGTGCAAAAGGTAAAAGATATTTTTGAATTTTTGAATTTTGAAAAACAAAAGCCATCAAGAACTCTTAAGAAAAACTACAAACTTTTTTTGGACTCGCTTTTCTTTTATTTTTCCTTGCCTAAGCACATGCTTCTTTAATTCTAGCACATGCTTTACCCAAAATCAGACAGTTAAATGACCCTATTACCCTTAAAGAAGCAATAATTAGTACATACGAATTCTTTAGGGGTGAGTCTCCTACAAAGGACTAAGTGGGTCCTGCTAGGTCTCAATATGATGCAGATAAGCATGACCTAAAGGCTGACCTATGCTGGGGTCTACTAACAAGGTTGTTTGGAGAGTGTATGGTCGATGGTGGCTACAATAGCTTTTCACCCACTCCATACCAATCGATGGCTCCCCCTCCTAAAACAAGGGTGACTCAACTAGAATTCGTGTATACAACTTGTACTACAAGACTTGTTTCGAAAGAAATGACTCGAGTTATGCACGTGATGCTAGATATAAAGCGGTAACAGATAAGAGAAAACCAGTAAACACGTAGCATGTAGTCACTCAACAATGATAAAATAATAACACAAATAAAATATTTATACACCCATAATTTCAAACTAAGCTGATACAACTTCAAAAATAACCAGATATTCTGGGTTCGATCCTCAGCAGAGTAGCCAAAGCTGTCACACCCTTGTTTTTACCAAAAAAGATTGATTTTAAGTTTGAAAGGATTTTTATTATTAAAGTGACAAAAATGAAGATTAACAATTTATTTCGAAAAGAACTTTTAACAATAAAACTCAGAATCGCCACTTGGCATAAATCGGGTGTGCCAAGTCACCTTTAGAAATTCCTTTTTAAAATGGTTTTGACTCTTTTAAAAATTGATCCACGAATAGAGACTCCGGTTAAGGAATTCTGTTGATCAACGGGAAGGTGTTAGGCACCCCTCGGACCTGTGGTTCGACCACGATCGCTTCGTAAAGTATATCGGCTAGTATGACACTATGAAATGTATAAACCAACAAAACATATAACAAGAAAACAAAACAACCAAATAATTAAAAATCTAAAAATAATGTCCAGTAAGAATTATACAGTCCTAAAAATAGAAAAATGTGAAAATATAAATCCCATTCTAAACTACATTAATCCTAAACTACGCTTCACCCGATGCCTCGAGTCTTGATATATTTTCTCAAAAAACAACCTGTAAAGATATATAGAATTCTAAAATTCCGTCATTTCAAATACCTATATATATTTTATTTTTTCAGAAAATATTTTATCTTATTCCTAACTATAACAGTTTATGAATTTCAACTTCTTAACTGCTTAAAAATATTCTTTCAGATAATTGGTTATTTTTCATTGTTTTTTATTGATGTCGATCATTAACAATATCAAGTTACTTAGTATTAGACCTTATATATTAAGGTATTTACTAAAAGTCTCTTGAGTGATGCTATCTTTTAACTTTTTAAATTAAAGATAAATCTTTGAACTTGCACTATTTTTTTAAAAAAGGAATTTGAAATGAGATAAATCTTATCTCATTGTATCTTAAAAAGAGACTTTTAAATTTAACACGACACAAAAAATGTTACTATAAACACACATATCAGGAGAGATATTTGATAAGGAAGAAAAATAAATCAAGAAAAAGTCCCAACAAAATAATTGAATTAGGTTATTTGTCAGAGGGAAACAAAGAGAGAATAATTTAGACCATTTGAGATTTGAACTAAAAGGGGAGTATTTTTTTTCTTATTTTGTCTTAATCTTTTCAATCATTTGTTGATGACGACTTAAGTTTTTAGTTGTTATGTTATTATTTTTCAAAATTTAATTATATTTTAGTTGAGCTTTGCATTTTTGTAGGTGCATGTTATACATTGATACTCGCACTTTAAAATTGTTATGCATCATGTATACCATCTTATGTTATACCAATTCTCTTTAAATAATGGATCATGCCTAAATAAGGGTTACAAATTCATTCTTCACTTTGTTATGTTCGATTGGAGATTGACATAATGCTCAAGCAAATGTGTTTTTATTGAGGCATCAGTTTCGTAGTTTTCAATCTAAATCAAAACAAGTGTTTGGAGATGTTGGTTGATTATCATTGTGGGTGGCTCGATTGTTGACTGCAAATCTTTAAATAAATCAATTAATTGATGCATAAATTGAAAGACACGAGCATATTTGTGTGATTTCGGCTTCTTCAATTAGTGGTCGTTTCGTCATGAAAAAAAATTAACTTTCTAAAATTTTCGAAGTTCATACTTTTTAAATCAATTTTAGAATTTATATTTAAATTTATTGTAAAAATATATGAAATTAAAATTTTAAGTTTTTTTTAAAAGGTAGTTTTAAAAAGTGAAAATGAATTTGGCTATTTTTCAAATTTCAAATATAACTTAAAGTTATATTTGAAATTTTCATTACCAAACGTTAATTTGTGAATAAAGTGATTTTTTTGAAAGAGAACAATGAAAAATTTTCATGCGCAGACATGTTCTTAATATCCTTGAGAAAAATAGCATACCGTTTGAAAACAAGATACTTCAAACACAAATTTTATATTGAAGCAGTATTTAAAATTTGCTAACTCTGTTTATTGCTTATATATGTTGCAACTTTGCAATTAAAAAGACTGAAGAAAAATCCAATAAAAAGAAATGAAGAACAAACAAAAATTATTGGATGAATATATCATATAGTTATGAAAAAGAAACGTACAAGAACTTAGTTTGTTATTATATTACGCCAAATAAATAAATAAATACTATATATTTATTAAGAAAATTATGATGATCTTTCGATTCTTACAAAAAATTAAAATAAATAACAAATGGACAAGAAAGAATAGCATAAGGAATAACTATGTTTTTTATTCTATAAAATAATATATAGTTTTTGCTTTTGCTTTTGATCCAATTTCTAGAGTTACTGTTTTTTTTTTAACAATAATAATAAAAAAAAAAGTAGTTCAATACTTTTGTTTTATCTTTACTACATTAATTATGGTATATTTTAATTATTAAAATTGCAAAATAGATAAGAGAGAGTAATGAACAATAATCTTAATAACTGATCAGACTTTTAAAATTAATTTATTTTTAAAAGTGTAATTTTTAGAAGTGCTTTTAAAAAATGCTTTTAGTGAGAAACATTTTGTGTTTGGTCAAAAAAAATTTAAAATATTTTTGAGCAATTATTATTATTATCTAGCCAACCTTTTTAAAGTGCTTTTAAGTGTATTTGTCAAAAATATTTTTTTAAAATAAGTGCTTTTAGAAAGAAGCTGTTTTTTTAGCTTATGAAGAACTGATTTTACACTTCACAAAAGCATTTATTCTCCTTCAAAAATTCAGCGAAACACCTCATTTTTTTTTTTAAAAATACTTTTGAATAAAAATAAACTTGGCCAGCTTGGCTATAAATCAACTGAAAATTTAATAAAAAATTATTAGACACATATAATAATACTAAATTGTGGATATTCAATATACCAAAATAGAAATAAATAAGTAATATTAAAGTAGGTAAGATCTAAAATGAGCACACAATAAACTTAAAAAGTGAGTTTTTTATTTTAAAAATTTTGATTGTCCATAAACAAGATGAAACATCTTAGAGTCAGTCATATATGTTGATTAATTTTTGAATGATAAGAAAAAATTAATTATGAGAAGAATCTTATGTCTTTTATTATTTTCATGCATACTATTTTTTATCATTTAGTTTCAATATTATTCTCGCATCATTATATTGTGATATTGTTCCCGCCCCATAGTATAAAAAAGGGATCTTGTTTGATGAAATGGACAGTACTAAAATAATACCAATACATACATATATATATATATATACATACATATATATATATATATATACATACATATATATATATATACATATATATATACATGCATATATATACACACACACAATAAAAAAAGTTAGAATGTAATAAAAATGATCCAAAAAATTGAAAATAAATATCTCAAATATGTCACAAATGATTAAAATAAATATATTTTTATTTTCTCTCCTCGTTCTTTTTTGTTTTTTCTTTAAAAAAACTCGTGCATCGCGCGAGGATGAATACTAGTTCATAATAAATAAAGATCATCAGAGAATATATCACTTACATAACACTCATGAGCATAGGAATAATTATTGTTGCCTTGAGCATGAATTCTTTCACTTACAAAAGGTGGCTTGTATAAAATTAGATTCTAAATTATCCTAACAAAAGCTTAACCTTTAAACTTTTAAATTTGCAATTGGCATGGCGGTGTCTTGCCTTCGAATGATGTTCCGTGGACTGAACTCTTACCGAGGCCTTCTCACCTCCAATAAACTTCTGATTTCAACCAATACTTAGATATAGCACTTCAATTTTTTCATGAAAATTTTAGTACATTACATACTATTTTTTTACAGCAGCTAGGTTAAAAAATAAAAAAATTTAAGAAAAATATGCAATAAAAACTATCTCAAAGTAGCAAAAATTCACCCGACGACCGACGCGAATATTGGATGAATAATACTCCATCGTTATATCGCTTACCTCCTATAAGATGTTGCTCGGTATGTAGACACTACACACCCAAGGGCCTGTGCTAGCACGTGATTAATATATGTTATTTTTTATCTCACTTTATGTGACACAAAAAAAATTTAGATAATCAATCATTATGTTAAATATGTTTTTAGATATTTTAAGTTGTTAGTTATTGTAATTTATAATACTTTTTCGGCACTGTAATTTACTATTTTAAGTTGTAGCTATTGTAATTCATAATACTCTCCTTATCCAAACTTTTGTGGCATTGATAGTCAATTATATTTTAAAAATAATTTAATATTTTAATTATTGTGATTTATAATATTTTTTTTCTATTCTAATTTAAATGACATATATAATTTCGACAGTCAACAAAATATCACGATTGAAATAGCGAAACAAACATGTCTTAAATTACTCATAATAACTTATTAGAAGTGATATAGCAAAATTATTATAAAAAATAGTTGTGGAAAAAATTTAAGTCAGCCTCATATAAGATGTCAAATTAATTTAAAACATCAATAGTTAATTTATTATTTTTTAATCTATTTTACCTTTTTATTAAATATTATTAATTTTTTTAATACTTAAATAAATTAAGTAATTAATTAGGGGTAAAATAGTAAAATTATGGTTGAAGCATCTGAAGCAGACATGTTATAAATGTTTATTTTATTTTTTATTAAATATTATTAATTTTCTAATACGTAAATGCTATATAATAATTAATTAGGGGTGATATGGTAAAATCACGGAGCAAGCAGACAAGTTGACAAAGAGGTGTCTACTTTACCACACTTCTATATAGTACTGACAATGTAAATTATTTTTTGTCCCAATTTATGTGACACAAATAAAATTTAGATAATCAATTATATTTTTAATATACTTTTTAGTAAAATTACGGTTGAAGCAGCTGAAGCAAACATGTTATAAATGTCTATTTTATTTTTTATTAAATATTATTAATTTTCTAATACGTAAATGCTATATAATAATTAATTAGGGGTGATATGGTAAAATCACGGAGCAAGCAGGTAAGTTGACAAAGAGGTGTCTACTTTACCACACTTCTATATAGTACTAACAATGTATATTATTTTTTGTCCCAATTTATGTGACACAAATAAAATTTAGATAATCAATTATATTTTTAATATATTTTTTTTAGATATTTTAAGTTGTTAGCTATTATAATTTATAACACTTTTTTGACCTTGTAATTTACTATTTTAAGTTATTAGTAATTTATAATACTCTCCTTCTCCAAACTTTTGTGGCATTGATAGTTAATTATATTTTAAAAATAATATAAGTTTTTAATAATTGTTATTTATAATAATTTTTTTTCTATTTCAATTTAAGTGACACATATAATTTCGACAGTCAATCAAATATCACGATTGAAATAGTGAAACATGTATTAAATTCCTCATAATAACTTATTAGAAATGCTATAGCAAAATTACTATAAAAAATAATTGTGAAAAAAATTTAAGTGAGCCTCATATAAGATGTCAAGTTAATTTAAAATATCAATAGTTATTTTTTTTTCTATTTTATATTTTTTATTAAATATTATTAATTTTTTAATACTTAAATGATTTAGGAGTGAAATAGTAAAATTACAGTTGAAGGAGCAGAAGTAGACATCTCATAAATGTCTATTTTGTTTTATATTAAATATTATTAATTTTTTAATACATAAATAACATATAATAATTAATTAGGGATGATATAGTAAAATCACGAAGCAAGCAGGCATGACGACCTTCACCTGCTTCCTTCACTCTTCTATCTATTAGACTAGATAGCGAGGGGTCCGTGCTAGATATATATAATTTTTGGTCTCAATTTATGTGATACAAATAAGATTTAGATAATCAATTATATTTTTAATATGTTTTTTTTTTTTTAAGATGAAAGCTATTATAATTTATAATACTTTTTCGGCATTGTGATTTACTATTTTAAGGTCTTAGCTATTATAATTTATAATACTCTCGTTGTTCAAAGTTTTATGGTATTTATAGTCAATTTATATTTAAAAGTAATTTAAATTTTTAGTTATCGGGATTTATAATACCTTATCTTCTATTCCAATTTAAGCGGCACAGATATAATTTCGAGAGTCAACCAAATATCACAATTGAAGTAGCGAAATAGGCATGTCTTGAATGACTCATAACTACTAATTAGAAGTGATATAGCAAAATTATTATAAAAATACTTGTGAAAAAAAATTAAGTGAGCCTTATATTTAAATTAATTTAAAACATCAAGAGTTAATTTATCATTTTATGTTGATTTTATTTTTTTAATTAAATATTATTAATTTTTTAATACTTAGATGACTTATAATAATTAATTAGAGGTGATTGTAATGCCCCGAATCTGGTACCCGGAATGCTACACAGTACTCATGACCCCGAAGGACCATAAGCTAACCCATGACTGATATATGTAACTGAGCACTGAATAATATACTGTAAATATGTAGAATATAAGCTGTAAGGACATAAGGTTCAAAACTGAACTAATACTGAATATAAAACAGTCTGTAATGGGGTATAACAATACCCAAAACTGAAATAAACTGTCTGAAACATGCTGTAGTCTGAACGCCTCTAAAACTGACTGGAAACTGTGAAGTTGATGGGACATGTCCCCAACTAACTCTAAACTACTGAAATAATAAAATAATTATGCTATCCTCGAATGATGAGAACTCACTGCTAGTCTGGTTGCTGAACGTCTGATCTACTAAGGATGCTCAGGAGCTCGTGCTTCTAAACTTATGGTATAAAACACCATAACACAAATGCGTCAGTACAATTGAATGTACTGGTATACAAGTAATGTAAGCTGAATGCAAGGGTTCATATGCATGAACAATAATAACTGACTGATGACACAAACATGAATGTGTGAGAAATACATGCATAAATACATAAACTAGAACTAGGGTCGTGACAATACTAAATACTGATGTACTAACATCTGAGTTTACTAATACCGGGATACTGAATATCTGAGTCTATTGATGCTATGAATTACGGAGTTTACAGGTAACCAATATCTGAGGTTACTGGTACTATATTACTGATAACTGATAACTGAGTATACTGATACTGAAAAACTATCTGAGTTCTTTACTGGACTGGGTGACTGTATCTGACAGTTTTGAATCTAAAGAACTATCTGAGTTCTAGACTAAACTGGATGACTGTATCTGACAGTCCTGATTCTGATGGAACTAGCTGAGTTCCATACTGAGCTGAGCGACTATATCTGACAGTCCTGATGTCTGTAGAACTGAATTAAGTTCTATTACTGAGACTGAATTTGAAACTAATATTGTGGGAGGTAATCATTTAACCCGACATACCCTGAATCTGAACTGGTGGGGTCCAACCTGTAACCCTAGCTGGAAGGGTGTCAGTACCGTACCACGGGTAAAGATAAACTATGAGTAAACCCTCTCTGACAGGGAGCTCTTCCGTCAACCCCTCCTGTAAGGAAAACTCAAAGGAGATGAATAGTCCCTAGACTCGTAGGGGTACATCTCGACCTACGTTGGCTATGTAGTTCTGGAACACAGGGATTGCTACTAAGGATCACACCTTCTACAGGCTAACAGGTTAGCCCTCATCCCTGGATTCACTCGGCCCAACTGAATAGACACTGAACTGATTTTCGTAGTTACACTAGGCATGACTGAGCTGTTACTGATGGTACAGTTTTACTGAACTGAACTAAGTTCACTGAGTTTCATTGAATGATGGAATACTACTAAATTCTGTCAACTGACAGAATGCTACTGAGTCCTGCTAGCTGACTGAGTTACTGAGGTATGAACTGAATACTACTGAAATCTGATAACTGATTGAGATTACAGAGATTACTAAGGTTACTGAGATCACTGAGATTACTGGAGCGATACTGAATTTACTAAATTTTCCTAAGTCACATGACTGACTGAGTTTTATTGATCCTAGCTTGATTGTGAATATCATGAAAACTGATACTGGCTCTAGGTACATAGCTAAATTATCGGGTACAAGTACCCCTAAGACTCGATAGCATAATAAGTAAATCATGGCACAAGCTTAAAGGCTCAGCAGTGGCTACATGTTTATCATTCATTTATTTAGACATTTCAACAACCACTTGAGATGCATTACTTGTACATGAATGGGGAATACGTATTAGCATACTATAACATGACATTATTTCATTCTCATAAACAATTTGTCAAACACTTGCATGATACAACTTGCACATAATGAGCTTAACATGATTTCTTTCACTTATTAACTCACATGAGCAATTCATCAAGCACTTGGTGAGCATAACATATGCACATAACCCTATACAACAAATAAGCATCATAATTCACATTCCCATTGACAAATTTTAAGAGTTTAACATGGTTTCACATGATACTACACATACATCACTTTACTTCACATAGATATTGTCATTAAATCATGAACTAGAGAATACATTAACATAATAGTCATGAACACAATCAAACTAACTCATGAAATTCATCAAAAATATTATCTTGAGTTCTTGAAAAGGTTTCTTAGACTCTAAGGGTGGAATAAACCCCTGGATAAACACTTGACATACCTTAGTTGGTAAATTCTTGAAGGTTGATGGTGGAATCCCTTGAAAATTGAGTCTTGGATTGATAGCTCTAGGGTTTTATTCTTGAGGATTTTGTGAATAATGAATAGGATTAGCCAAAAGTGGGATAAATTTCATGTTATGAGGGCTGAAGGGCATGAGAAAAAAACTGAAATAACTCTGAGGACGCATCTTTTAAATGACCGAGAACTGGGCACCAGCGCTATTAGTAACGTGGCGCATCATGGCATCGATGCAATAGTCGATTTGTTACGCCATCATTGCGTCGAGCCTCAGTACTTTGACCTTGGAAACCTGCTACAATATCAACCAACGCGATTGGCGATGCGGTGCACCAAGATCGCGTTGAATCACTATTTTTGGATTTAGAAAATGGTCTAAAAGAGTTTTGAAAAATCTGAAACTTTTTCAAGAACACCTATTGACCTTCCTGGTCATAAATTAGTAAGAATACGAATCATTAAAGGACATTAAAGTCATTTAATTAGATTGCAAACTTTTGAAGGCTAAAATAAACTAAGTTTGGAAACTTAGCTAGAACTTTTTAAGTATGGAACCCCCTTAACAAGCATAAATGGACTGAACTAAGCTTAGAATTTTGTGGGGTCTTATAATATCTTCCCCTTGAGAATATTCATCCTCAAATGAGACTGACTAGATGGGGAAAATAATAAGCTGAAGTACATGCTTAACATAAACAACTGAAACAGGAGTACATGACTGACCTTACTGATTTGCTGAGATTTATTCTGAATATGCATATCTGATGCATGATTTCATGACTGGCATGACTGATAAGATGAATATATTATAATGAACATGCATATCTGATTATGAATATATGACTGATCTGACACATAAATGCATGACTGGATATGCAATGGTAATTGATACCAAGTTTATAATGGAAATTTGAGCATGAAACTGGATAAGTTCAAGGGAGACTGTTTTCTTAAACTGAAAATGCTAATGAGCCTAAAATTAATTATTAAATATGCATAAGCATAAACACGCAAATATAACTGAGTCTAGAACGTGATACATGAGCTAGATATCATGATCTGAACTGAGTACCTTGAATACGTGGCTTACGGTTGAGATCGAAGTTTGAGGGTCAACTCATGAGTACTCCTTACCCCAAACTAGATTCATTATGAAAAGAGAGAGCTACACATTTATGTCATAAAGGTTCACGGAATTATAGTGTATCTCTTCCTTGGGACACTATGTCCCTTGAAAAATACTGGGATGACTTTGCTGAGATATTAAGAAAAATTGAGGCGATGCACAAGGCACCTAAAAACTAAATCGTGACTGATTATCAAGGATCTGAAACTGAGGAATGATACATGAACTGGGTTGAACACTTAACTACCTGGTTAGTCCATCTTAGAATGATCACATTCCTGAGACTCTGGATAGTGCGACTAGAAGGAAAGATGGGAAACCAGACCATCTAAACTTATCTGTCTGGCTGCTAAACTGAATTACTGGCTGCTTAACTAACTCATACTGGAAACTTGTACTCGACTGAAGCGTTCGTATGACGCTCTCTTTCTGTAGAGTTCTAGTGACTGTAGGAGAAAGTAAATCTTGGCCTGATCTGAGCAGGACATCAGAATAGGAGATCACTACATGGCTGGGATTCTTGTATTAGGAGACAAGTCCTATGAAACATCATCTAAGATAAAGTGACTAAGCCTTATGCACTGCACTGAGACTACTGAAAAGATGAATGCATAAATATACTAACTTATCTGATTAACTGAATGACTGATAACTGACTACTGGGTCTGTAAGGCTGAATTGTACTTAGCTTAAAAGGCTGGACTTAGACTATAGAGTATTATAAATAAAAGGTAATGACTGACTGGGTAACGCGAGGTAACTGAGTATGAATGAGTGAAAACTGTATTACCTTAAGAACATAAGACCAAACATCCAATATAATTCGAAAATATTCTGTAAACTGAGGTACTGAAATACTAATAACTAAGTAACTGATGGCCATATGCTATGGTCGGGTAATCCCAAAAGTGAACTATGTTTATGATCTGACTGGACTAGGACTGGGACTGAGATTGTAGCTAAGATGGTAATTGAGACTGTAACCGTAACTAAGACTGTAATTGGGACTGAATGCTGGTTCCTGATAATTAAGGGTTAGACTGTTACTGAAGTACTGAATCTTTATGGCTAAATAACTGATAATTGAAGGCCATGGTTCTGTAGGACTATCTGAGTCCTTTACTGAATACTGATTACTGAATGACGCTGTAACTGAGGGCTGAGGGACAAAACATCAACACCACGGATTCACCAAGGGGTCTAAACTGTCGATATACATGACATAGTTTAATTTTTTTTAACTGATCATTAAGAGCATAGCATGAGTCATGAGTTACATGACCTGAGTCTGGAATTTTTGTATTTATGGGACATGATTTGTAACACTGAGTGAACTGGGATTCCTCATACTAGGAACTTGAAATGCACACAATTCTATGGAAAGTGTGAATATATGCTGGGTTCACGAAACTGTGACGTGATACATGTGTAAGTATCGTGATGGCTAAAGTACAAAACTTTGCACTGAGATAGGAATGGGGCGGGAATCATCTCTCCTTACTGATTTCCTACCCATACTGGTATTACTACTAGAACATGAAGGCCTGGCTTTCTGAGGTATCATAACCGGGCAGTTCCTGTATACCTGTCGGGCTATGATAGACTGACCCACTGGGTGAAGACTGAGAAAGGTCCTGTTAACATCTAGTCTGACCTTAAATTAACTAGTATGTAAAAAGTTATAAAAGAAAAAGAAGCTCCTGAATCTGAAGAAGTGTAAACATGTAAATAAGAAATCTGTAACATACCAGTGGTTGCATCAGGAGGACTTTCTTGATTGTGTCGGGACTAAAGTGCATAGAGTCTATTTGGGCGTTGCCCACTGATAGCGCTGGAATTGGCACCTTCCTGATTTGGGCGACCAGACTGAGCTGAAGGATGGCCGTGCTGACTTCGTGGACCGGGTTTAAAACAGTCTTGAACCTTGTGACCTGACTAGCCACATCCAAAACACACATTACTACCTGCTCTATACATACTCTTATGATACTTACCATATTCTTTGCAAAGCGGATGAGTACAAATAACGCTTGCACTACCCTTGGTTTTGAAGCTTGTCACCCCATCCCTATGGTCATTTTTGAACTTTGGTACTGGTTCACTAGATGAAGAGGGAACTGGAACTGAAAGCTTCTAACTATACTGAGCATGGTTACCACCCTGCGACCCTGGCTGATAAAAAGTATAACTACCTGTTCTAGCTCTCTTATTCTCTCTTTCCTTCTTCTTAAGTTTTTGCTCTTCAATCTGTTGAGCATGGACCATCAGTCTAGATATGTCCATCTCCTTAATCAACATTGCAGTCCTACACTTCTTAACTACTCTACCTGAAACCCCAGACACAAACTTGATCATTCTGGACCTATAGTCTGCTACTATATGGAGAGCATACCTAGCTAACTGAGTGAACTTGGGGGAGTATTCTTTCACACTCATGCTACCTTGTCTGAGATTGATGAACTCTAACACTTTGGCTTCTTTCTACTCTAGGGGAAAGAATCTATCTAGGAAGGCCGTAGCAAACTCTTTCTATTCTATGGGCCCTGCATCTGTACCTCTGTCTACCTTCCACTGTTTAAACCACGTATGGGCTACATCTTGTAGATGATAGGCGGCTAACTCGAGACTCTCACTGGGAGTCACTCCCATGATATCTGTGAATTTCTGAACCTGGTCGAAGAACTCCTATAGATCCTTTTCAAACTTAGAACTAGAGAATAGGGAAGGATTAATTTGGGTGAAGTCCCAAATCCTGGCTGCAACTGAATTAGCCACTGGGTTGGCTGGAATAACAGTTGGCCATTCATTCTGAGCTGTGACTGAATTGGCTAGAGTAGTGAATGCAGTCCTAAATGGGAAACATGTTCGTCCAGGGGATCTTTCTGAACGGGCTGAGGTGATGACTAATTATCAGTTCTTCTTTCGCTAGCCTCTTTGGGAGGCATGTTCAGTAAATAAAAGAAAGAGAGGATTAGACTGAGAGTTAAATTTGAGCTCATGCTCACTAGCACGACTGAATACTGAAAGAGAGAAAACTATTCCTAAAATATCTCACAGTCTCCTGTTCATAAGTGTGGTGCACAACACACCCATGCACAAGACTCTACTTGATGTGGATTTTCAGACTTCCTAGGACACTGTTGAACCTTATTCTCTGATACCAAGTTTGTAACACCCCGAATATGGTACCCAAAATGCTACACGATGCTCATGACCCCGAAGGACCACAAGCTAACCCATGACTAATATCTATAACTGAGCACTGAATAATATACTATAAATATTCAGAATATAAGCTATAAGGCCATATTGTTCAAAACTGAACTAATACTGAATATAAAACAATGTCTGTAATGGGGTATAACAATACCCAAAACTGAAATAAACTGTCTGAAACATGATGTAGTCTAAATGCCTCTAAAACTGACTGAAAACTGTGGAGTTGATAGGACATGTCCCCAACTAACTCTGAACTATTAAAATAATAAAGTAATAAAATAATCATGATATTCTCGAATGATGAGGACTCACTGCTAGTCTGGCTGCTGAACGTCTGATCTACTAAGGATGCTCAGGAGCTCATATTTCTAAACCTATGGTATAAAACACCATAGTACAAATACGTCAGTACAATTGATTTGTACTAGTATGCAAGTGAGGTAAGTTGAATGCAAGGGTTCATATGCATGAACAATAATAACTGACTGATGACATGAACATGAACGCGTGAGAAATACATGCATAAATACATAAACTGGAACTGGGGTCATGACAATACTGAATAATGATGTACTGACATTTGACTTTACTAATACTAGGATACTGAATAACTGAGTCTATTGATGATATAAATTACGAAGTTTATAGGAAACCGATATCTGAGGTTACTAGTACTATATTACTAATAACAGATAACTAAGTATACTGATACTGAAAAACTATTTGAGTTCTTTACTGGACTGGGTGACTGTATCTGACAGTTTTGAATCTAAAGAACTATCTGAGTTCTAGACTAAACTGGATGACTGTATCTGATAGTCCTGATTTTGATGAAACTAGCTGAATTCCATACTGAGCTGAGCGACTATATCTGACAGTCCTAATATCTGTAGAACTAAGCTGAGTTTTATTACTCAGACTGAATCTAAAAATGAGACCGTAGGAGGTAATCATCTAACCGACATACCCCGAATATGAACTGGTGGGGTCCAACCTGGAACCCCAACTGGAAGGGTGTCAGTACCATGCCACGGGTAAAGACAAGCTGTAAGTAAACCCTCTCTGATAGGGAGCTCTTTCGTCAACCCAACCTGTAAGGAAAACTCAAAGGAGATGAACATTCCATACACTCGTAGGTTATATCTCGACCTACGCTGGCTACGTAGTTCTGGAATGCAGGGATTGCTACTAAGGATCACACCCTTTACTGCCTAACAGGTGAGACCTCATCCCTGGATTTACTCAGTGCTGAATCTTACTCCCAACTGAATAGAAACTGAACTGATTTTCCTAGTTCACACTAGGCATAATTGAGTTGTTACTGATGGTACAATTTTACTGAACTAAACTGAGTTCACTGAGTTTCGTTGAATGATGGAATACTACTGAATTCTATCAACTGACAGAATACTACTGAGTTCTGCTAGCTAACTGAGTTACTGAGGTCTGAACTAAATATTACTGAGATCAAATAACTGACTGAGATTACAGATATTACTGAGATCACTGAGATTACTAGACTAATACTGAATTTACTTAATTTCCTGAATTATATGCTTGACTGAGTTTTACTGATCATGGCTTGACTGTGAGTATCATGAAAACTGACACTGGCTCTAGGCACATAGCTAAATTGTCGGGTACAAGTATCCCCAGGACTCAATAGCATAATAAATAAATCATGGCACAAGATTAAAAGCTCAACAGTGGCTACATGTTTATCATTCATTCATTTAGACATTTCAACAACCACTTGAGATGCATTACTTGTACATGAATGGGGAATACGTATCAGCATACTATAACATGGCATTATTTCATTCTCATAAATAATTTGTGAAACACTTGTATGATACAACTTGCACATAATGAACATGGCATGATTTCTTTCACTTATTAACTCACATAAGCAATTCATCAAACACTTGGTGAGCATAATATATGCACATAACCCTATACAACAAATAAGCATCATAATTCATATTTCCATTGACAATTTCAAGGGTTTAACATGGTTTCACATGATACTACACATATATCACTTTACTTCACATAGATACTGTTATTAAATCATGAACTAGAGAACCCATTAACATAATAGTCATGAACACAATCAAACTAAATCATGAAATTTATCAAAAATATTATCTTGAGTTCTTGAAAAGGTTTCTTAGACTCCAAGGGTGGAAGAAACCCTTGAATGAACACTTGACATACCTTAGTTGGTGAATTCTTGAAGGTCGATGGTGGAATCTCTTGGAAATTGAGTCTTGAATTGATAGCCCTAGGGTTTTGTTCTTGAGGATTTTGTGAATAATGAATAGGATTAGCCAAAAAAGGGCTAAATTTCGTGTTATGAGGGCTGAAGGACATGGGAAAAAGACTGAAATAACCCTGAGGACACGACTTTTAAAAGACTGAGAACTGGACACCGACGCTATTAGCGACATGGCGCGTTATGGCATCGACGCGATAGTCGATGCGTCGCGCCATCATCGCATCGAGCCTCAGTACTTTAACCCTGATAACCTGCAACAATATCAACCAACGCGATTGGCGACGCGGCGCGCCAAGATTGCATTGGTCCACTATTTTGGGATTTCAAACGTGGTCTAAAAGAGTTTCGAAAAATCCAAACTTGTCTGGAAAGACATATTGACCTTCCTGGTCATGAATTAGCAAGAATGTGGACCATTAAAGGACATTAAAGTCACGAAATGGGACTGGGAACTTTCGAAGGCTAAAATAAACTGTCTGGAAACTTATCTAGAACCTTATAAGTATGAGACCCCCTTGACAAGCATAAATGGACTGAATTAAGCTTAGGATTTTACGGGGTCTTACAGTGATATAGTAAAATTATGGTTGAAGGCTAAAGCAGACATGCCATAAATGTCTATTTCACTTTTTTTTATTAAATATTATTAATTTTTTAATCCTTAGATGACTTACAATAATTAATTAGAGGTAATATAGTAAAATTACGGTTTAAGGCTGAAGTAGACATGTCATAAATGTCCAATTTCACTTTTTTTAATTAAATATTATTAAGTTTTAATACATAAATAACACAAATAATTAATTAAGAATGATATAGTAAAATTACGAAACAATCAAACAGCTGAAAGCAAGCACGGCAATCGTCTACTGCCAACTTAAGCTGTCCACGCTTATATATAATAGTAAAAAGTACTTTTAATTCAAATTCTATTTTATGGTAAGGTGGTATGTCAATTAC
Organism: Capsicum annuum; assembly: GCF_002878395.1. Taxonomy (NCBI): domain Eukaryota; kingdom Viridiplantae; phylum Streptophyta; class Magnoliopsida; order Solanales; family Solanaceae; genus Capsicum; species Capsicum annuum. The sequence goes on along the minus strand of NC_061119.1, from coordinate 32,307,475 downwards.
TTACAATTCAAAATTCTATTTATGGTACTGTGGTATTTGACGTGGCATGTTTCCATTGAGGTACTGTTGAGGCTTATGAAGGAATCACATATGAATTTCTAAAATTATCACAAATGGCTATTTCCTACTTCACCAGTCGTTGCATTTTTGCAGAAAATCGTAGAACTGAATGATGATATTCATTGAATTTTACTTGATTTAATTTGTGTTTATTAAGAATTGTTTATATATGTTAAGAAAAACCATCAACATTAATTCTCCTTTTCATATATTTTAGGAACCTATATTAATTAAGCTTTCAATATTTTTAGGAGTTTATATTAATTTTTGTAATATATATCTTACATATATTTTCGAACCTCCTTCATTTTTTTTCCATATAGTTTAGGAGTCAAAATTATAAAAATAATTAAATAAAAATTTGAAAAAAAATTTAAAATGGTAATTTTATTTATTGTCGGATATTTTAATGAAGGACAAAAAGTTTAAAGAATATAATTTTTGACTCATATATGAGTAGTATTATTTTCCATATGTATTTTTTTTTTTTTGGCTTTCCATCTGATGTCCGGTACCCGCACTGAAACCCGACTAATTTGAATTTACGCTACGTAGAGCCCCATTCGGGGGGAAGCGCTCCCTAACAGAGTTTTCTCCGTACCAGCATATGTATTGTTACTCCAATAGTCTTGCGGCAGTTTTTATTAACCAATTTTAATAAAATGAAACTTAGTACCATAATCCTTTATCGTGGAATTATTTTACATATGAAGTTTAGAAATGGAAAAGTTTAAAATAGGTTACAAATTTCTAAAAATCAGGGAAAAAAGAATCTCGTTTTAGTTGATTTTGAAATCTTAAATATTTGATTATTAATTAAAATAGTTATTGCTAAATAAATATTAGGCAAATGGTAAAAAAATAATTTTATCTAAAGGAGAGTCTTTTAATGAAGTCTTTTAATAAGTTTCTCCACACTTTTAATGTATTATATAGATTATAAATTATAGATAGATTACTAATACAAAATAATTTTAACACAAACATGAACCTATTAATTGACAAATTTGTCCCTCAAAATACTTGAGCGGCCCTTTTCCCACCATAATTGCAATTCCAAATTCCTTTTTCCCACCACACAAGTCGTCTCTCTAGCTTCTTTGTACTTCCCATAGAAAAGGTGTTTCTTCACATCTTCTTCCTTCTACAACACCATCTAAAACTTCCTCTTTGTTCAATCGATTATCACTAGCCTCCCTCTCTACAATCACAAACAGTTGCATCTGCTTTAAAAGAGAGTGTACAACGAAGGATATTTCAGTAAATATACATTTTTTGTAAAATTTATGTAAATATATATTATTTTTAATGTATCAAATCAAAGAATGTGCAAGAAATAGTACTTGCATAACTAATATCAGCATTATTAATACTTGCATTTGTAATTCAAATATTACTTATATACCTTATATTATATTTATACACTCTACCAAATGCCCCTTAGTGTTTGACCATAAGAAGTATTTCACTTTAATGAAAATTATTTTGGAAAAATGAAAACAAGTGAAATATATTTTCACCTTTTTCACGTCTATTTCTCTCACAAATTTCAAAAACAACTTCAAATTTATATTCATCACTAAAAACAACATCAATTATAACTTGAACTCAGACTCCAACTCCGAAAAATTATTATTTTCATGGTCAAACAGGACCTAAATTTTGATGACTATTTTGATGGTCAAGGTTAAAGCCACTTAAAATAAAGGTTAAATTAATTGGTAACTGGATTAATATTTTATAAACTTTTTAATCTTTTTAAAATACAAAACAACCCAACTCATTTAATTCCACAATATAAATAATCCAAAATCATTTTTCACAAAAATCAAAACCTCTCCCAAAACCATTCTCTTCTTCTCAAACGTCTCATCTCTCTCTCTCTCTCTCTCTCTCTCTCTCTCTCTTTCTCTCAATAATTGTTGCCCTTATTTCACAACAGATTGACGTGACTAGCCACCTCCGAGGACTTTAATCTCTGGCAAGCTCAATTTTATTTCTTCATCACTCCTTTCATTCTAACTGTCAATTTCTGTCTTCTCAAGTAAAGCCTTTATATATATATATATATTATATATATATATATATTCAAAATATTAAGGGTTTTGAATTAATGACCAAAAAAAGAACTAAGGTGTGTTCTCTTTAAAGTATAGGTTAACAATTTTTGAAATTTTATAATAACATGGATTTCACGCAAATTGTGATTTGCGATTTTATCTTCAAATTGAATATTGTATTAAATTGAATATTCTATTAAATAAAAGTAATTTATCATTAAAGTTTCCTCCCGTGATATGAGTTACTACCCCTTGATCACTTACACTACCCCAAACATCTGACTGCATTTTTCAACTGAAATGGAATATTACTACCAAAATTGAATTGTACATCCAGAATAGTCCTAAGAAGACACCATCCCAGGTCGATACTATACTTAAAAAAGAAGGAGAAATTTGAGAAATTCTAATTTTTGGTATTTTATTCTCTTAATATGAAACTTAAATTTTAAATTTTTTGAAGAAATTTGTTGTGACAACATTCAACAACTGTTGAGATTATACCATAGATTTTAGTGAACACTTGCTTGTAATTATATTCTATGTTATTAAATGGATTCAAAATATTAGAATTCTCAACAGAATGTTGTTTGTTTTGGTTAATAATTATCTACTCTTCAAAGTTAAGTAGTCCCAAGTTAGTGAGGTTAATCAATTTGTGATATTTGTTCTCTCTTAACATTTGATATGATTATTGTATTGTAAATATTGGTGTTTTTGGTGTTATTATATTATATAATTATAAATGTTGGTATTTTTTGGGGCTGTTGTATTATAAAATTATAAATATTGATGTTATTGGTGTCGTTGTATTGTAGATATTGGTGTTGTTGGTGTAGTTCTTGAACATTGTGGTTCAAGTGGTGATATTTGTGACTTCTTATTGGTGTTGTTGGTGTTTTTGAACATTAGAGAATAGTGTTGATAGAGTTTTGTTGTTTTCCTCTATTGGTGTTGATGTTTTATTTTGCAAGTGTTTTGATTATTCCCAAGGATGACTTATCTGTTATAATAGATTAGCCACATGTTGGACATAAATAAAACAGTGTGATAAAACTATTGTTAATATCGTAACAAATGTTTAATATGTTCTAGCATATTAAGAATCTATTGAAATATATTAAGCATCTGTTGGGAACAACCATACCATCTGCTACAAAATAGAATATAGATCATGATTTACTGTTATGATGTTTCCAACAGATGGGTAATATATTGCAACAGATAAGTCATTTGTTAGGAACATATTATTCATTTGTTGAAAAAATATTACAATAGATTTGTTGTTTTAATTGCCTTCAACAGATGAGTGATCTGTCGCAGCAGATAAGTCTTCTGTTAAAAGAAATCAAAATAATATCAAAACTGTTTTTATTTCTTCCAGTAGATCACTTATTATTTGTTGAAAATATTATTTTATTATATTGTATTGGTTAAATTCATTGCTATTCTTTTTAATAATACAATAAATCAATTATAATTTTTTTTCTTATTTATAGATAAAATGGCTCACAGAATAAAAAAAGTAAAAGTGAATCAACTTCAAGGAGATCAACTAAAAAAGATAAATCACAAACAGTATTTGAAACACCCTGAATTTTTCCCCACAGAAAATTCTTGAGCTTTGAGCTCATTGTCCTAGTAACGACTCATTATACAAGCCGTATGGTGTGGGTACGGGTTAGGTGACCCTAGTCGTTAGGTGTCCGGTGGATGGTGGTTAGGTTTTCTGGCTTGGTTACGACTTGGTGGTATGAGTCATTAGGGGTAGTGACGAGTCTTTAGGACGATCCTTAATCAAATTAGTAACTTAGTGGCTTGACTTGACTCTAAGTATGAGTGGCTCACTAAGAGCCATGAGGATAGGTCACGAGTGGTAGCGTTAAGTCGTATGTTGTCCAGTGTCTAATTCTTTGAGTTTTGTCTTAGATACGACTAAACCACATGAGTCGTATGATCTGGTCATGAGTGGGATCATGGAGTTGTATGATGGCAGTGTATGGGTGTTCAACTCATTATCTTGGTGACGATTCAAGGGTACAGGTCGTATGTTGTGGTCACGATTCAAGGGGTAGACTCGTAACCACATGCGACCTTTTTATAGTTTTTAAGTTGAGGACATTCTGGACATTTCCCACTTTGAGTCCCTTTGATACCATGACTTAAAATATCCTTTGGGACTTCATTAACACATCATTCCTAGTAAAACACTCTCAAATTCTCTCTTAAACTCTCTGTTCGAACAAAATCTAGGGTTTCAACAAGTAAATCAATTAAGGCTCTCAAAGGTGATTTCTCTCCGTATTCCTTAGTGTCTAAGGCATGTTACTCCTCCCTCATTATTATTTTACTTAAAGAATATGTTTTCATGTATGATTTTCATAGTATTGCTATGATTTTGAAATAAAGGTTGAGATTTTTTACTGTTCATGAATGAATGTTGTTTCTTATGATTTAATTATGGTTTTTCTTATTTTAATTATGGTTTAGAACATATGGTTGTATGGGTATGGTGGTTGAACTTGATAATGGTAAATTGCCTTAAACTCGTGACTCTTTAAGTGGTTATAAACCTAACCTTATGTTTTAAAACTGGTTAGTAGTTTCCCCAAAGTGTTTGGTTTGACTATTTCCTGAAACTAATACATGAAATAAAATAAATGGTTAAGGATGATTTTGAAAACCTTGTGGGGTACAAAGGAATTCCCTAAGTGATTTTAATAATGGAGTCTGCGAAGTACACGAGAATTCCCTAAGTGTTGGCTGCTGACATTGCTTACAAGCTATAGTCGGTATGACGTACCACATTATAATGCCTTAATAATTGACTTCTGGAATTGGTGGTCTGGTTATGTGCTAAATATTTTAATTGAACAATAGTAAGGATTGTGATAGCTAGCTGTGAAGGTGTGAGTCTAAAGGACGGACACTAGAAACTCGTGATTGCCATAATGAGATTTGGTCTTGATGATCTATGCGCATGGTTCAGACTATTGATATGATTGTATCTTGGTTTGATGTGGGGTTGAGTCATTCCCTGGTCTTCCTTGATACATTAGCTGGTTCGTGCGGCTAACACGTATCGGGACTCTTTCAGCAGGAGGAGCTGAACCCATATAGCCCGTGGGTGAATTTTTATGACGGTTGAGCTACACAATCCAGATTAATATTTTAAATGCATGCAAAACCTTATTCCCCTATCCCGAAACAATATATATATATATATGTGAGTGTGTGTGTGTATATGTGATTTTATATGGTTATGTGATTTCGTTTTGAATGATGACATTATTTTATCTATATCCTTGAGGTACATGCTAGCTTTCACTCTGCTAACCGTCTTCGAATGCTGTATCCCCACGTGATGCAGGAAGCAGCCATACTATCATTTCTCCTACTCAGTGACTTGGATTCGGGGACAACTCTTGAGTTAAATTGAAGTGCTGAGCTTCCATACTCTGGAAGACCCCATTTCATGCTATGAACTTCTTTTCATTATTATCATTTCTTTGGTTTTAATTTTGGCTATGGTTGGGGGCATGTCCCGATCAGATATTTCTTAATTCTGGTTAAAGACTTTATTGGACTACTATGGACATGGACGGTGTTGATATTAGTGTTAATATTGGTATTGGTATTGGTCAGATATTTGGTTGTGACTGTTTGGTCATGGTTATAACTTACTTTGTTGTCTTTAAACTGTTATTGTTTTATCGTATTATATGTTTGAAATTTATTCAAAATAGGGTGTAGGGCGGTTAACGGTTGGGTATTGGGGGTGATCTCTGGTCCTGGTTGGACTTGACATACCCGATATGAGTAGGCCCTGATTTGAGTCGTGTCAGTATAACATGAACTTGTTGGACAATTTCTTTCACAAACAGATGAAGTGTTATCATCTGTAGATGTACAAAAGGAAAATAAAGTTGTGAAAAGAGATTATGAAGAACATACTGAAGGAGAAAATATTGAAAGATCTAGAGATGATTTATAAAAGGAATGAGTGGGAGATAGGAATGATTTATAAAAGGAATGAGTGGGAGATAGGAAGAAGTTGTAGGAATCTAGAAGGAGATAAAAAGAAAAATGAGGATAAAATGAAATAAATAGTACAGATGAGATGATGAAAAAAGTGAGAAAGGAGATGAGGCAGAAGGTAAGGAAGAAAATACAAAAATCAAGAAAGGAGATGAAAAGAAAGGTGAGGAAGAAGATAAAAAGAAAAATAAGAAAGAAGATGAAAAGAAAATTGAGAAAGAAGATGACGTTGAAAATAGAAAAGACGATAAAGAGAAAAAGAAAAGAGATAGTGTACAGGAAAGAGAAGATGGAGAGGAAAGAGCTAATGATAATGAAGATAATGATGTTAAGATATCAACGACCAATCATGAACTTAGATCAAAAGATTTAATGATGTCAAAACTTTTAGTATTGACAAATTTCAGGTGGATATGCCTATGGTTAATCGCACAAATTTGATTGGTTCGTGTATTGTAAAATCAGTCATGGAAAATCTATTGATAGTTTTAGAGATACATTGAGAAAGAAAACTTAAAGATTTCCTTTATGGCCAGATGTTTTGGACACTTTCTTAATCTGTTGGAGGTAACAGTGTACACTTTTAAATGACTATGGTCTATGATATTCTCAAGTGAGGGATTAAGTATGAGGGTGAGGATGTTGAGAATAGGAAGGATGGGGATAAAAATATGATAGGATATAAATAAAATACTGTGGCATGCTGATTTGTTTTGACATGAAGAAATTTTCCATAGTGACTGGACTTAGATGTCATCCTCCTTTTAAACCACTTTCCACTGTTACACCCACAAAAAAATCAAATACATACAAGACATTTAAATTAACCATGGAAGGTAAGAAAGGCAAGACATCAACACCTAAGACATGTATAAAGACAGCCACCAAGATAGCCACCAAAATTAATAAAGGCAAAGACAAAGTAAATAAAAAGAATCAGTTCGTGGTCATTATTGACTGAACTATAAAAACAAGAAATTGTTACTTGTTAAGAAAAGAAACTGTTGACGAAGTACAAGGATCCATTTTGCTTATTTAGATTTGCGCATGTCATTTTATAGGCTAGAGACCCAACAAAGTCATAGAACCTGAATTGTTAAAACTTGCTCAGGATTAGGAGACATTCAACAATTAGCCATGGGGTTATGAAAGCTTTAAGTTGACTGTTAAATATTTATTGACAAAGGTATCACTGGAGAAAGTAAACTTATATGAATTTCCTTAGGCTTTCATGATAAACTTTTAACTTTTTTTAGTGTTTTATTTATTTTGTTATCGAATAATTAATCTGATTTTATGTTGGCATCATATTTTTTAGACTTGGATATTTGAAGTCATTACTCATTCCGATAGTAAGTCAAGGATTACCCGAAGAGATTTCAAATCCAAGAATTCTTAAGTGATTGATTTTCAAGAACAACTCAAGAGTGGATGCCTTTGATCATTTTAAACCTTTTGATGAAGCAATAAGTTTTTTTTTTTAAAAAATAGAATAACTTTATTTAAGTTAAAAATTAACACATTTCAACAAATGAGTAATTTATTGCAATAGATATCTTATTTCCTGCAACACACATATATATTGCAATTTTTATCTAAATCTATTAATAGATTATCCAATTTACTGCAAATTATGTAGCAGATTGATAATCTACTGCAATACATGACCTATTTATTGCAACATATTAGTAATATATTGTAATAGATAAGACATCCATTGCAACTTATATCTGAACAACTGATAACAGATTATCCAATCAATTGCAAACCAATGTAATAGATAGGTAATTTGTATTCATCTGTCACAACATGCTATCAATCTGTTACAACTTATAGGTTGTATTTAATATATCTATTTTTGTGACTAATTAATATAGAATATTGATATATCTACTTTTGGTTATAGATTGTGCATTTCTAGCTTGTCCCTATAGATCAAGAGTTGCAAATGGCATTCTTTGTTACTTTAGAAATTCCTAATCAAATCCTAAGGTGGACATGATAAAAAATTGACTAGAGCAACAACCATCAAAAGAAAACTACCTAGAGTTGGTTAGTTCTTGTTGATCCTATTGGTGATGTTGGTCATGTGGGTGTTGGTGTTAATAATGGCGATGGTGTTAGAATTAGTGATGAGTTAGTGATGATGCTCATGAAAAAGTTTTTGAAAAAAGAGTTGATCATAATGATGGTCATACTAGTGATTTTAGTTGTAGATGTGGTGGATTGACACTTTTAGTAGGCATATCACCTCTTTTGGTGTCTCTTCTAGCTTCTGTTCTTCATGTAAATGTAAAGAATTCAAGGACAAATATGATGAAGTGATTAATGTTCTTAATACATTGACTGCTGTTTTTAAGGAATTATCATCTAAGTGGGGTGTCATTCCATCAAAGAGTCTTAGAGAACCCTACACTCCTTTGGAGGTTAAGAATAGGATAGAAGAAATCCCCAAGGTTCTTTCAAGTATTAAAACAAGAAAAATTCAATTCCTCTTTTCCATGATGTTGGTGCAGAGCAGGTTGAGCATAAGAAGGTCAATATTTACAAAATGATGTATTTCAAATAGAAAGTTGATCTGAACAAAGTCCTCAAAACAAAAAAGGCTAAAAAATATACTCCATGCATGAATTTAATTATAATGATTTTAAAATCATGATGAACATACGTAAATGGTGAAAATAATGGGTAATTTTTCTTAACTTCAACAAATTTCATATGTTTAAATATTTTATAATTCAAAAACTTATTGCACTTATCTCTTTATCTGTTATGATAAATGGTACATTTGCTGCAATAAATTACCCATCTGTTATATAACTTGTTGTAGATGAGTAATCTATTAACAAATTCAGAGATAAGTGCAACATATGTCTCATCTGTTGCAATAGATTACATATTTGATACAACAGATGGGACATCTGTTATAACAAATTATCCATCTGCTGTAAGTTAAAACTTGTAGTAGATAAGTAATTTGTTAACATGTTCAGAGATAAGTATAACAGATGGGACATTTATTTCAACAGATTACCATTTGTTGTATACTTTTAATTTTTATTATATATATTTATATAAATTCCATTTTAATTTTAGTATGTTGATTCCTCGATCATACACCTTCTCTTCATTCACATTCTTCTTGATTTGCTTAGGTAAATATGTAAAGGAGGGTATTCTCTCTCTTAAATATCCAAAGGAACAATTCAAGAATCTTCATAAAGCATCATATTAATTTTCTCACAATATGTAATTATGTATTTTTTTTCATTACATAATATAAATATTAGTACTCATAAAACTGATTTTTAAATTGTGCATCATATTGGGCTCGAAATGTTATCATAGTATACAAACAAGGTATTTTATTAAGTAAAAAAACATAACATGTACAAGTTCTTTTAAAATCAACCATTACAACATCACCATAACCGATGATACTGTAATGCGATTTTTGTAGCCTAAACTTGTTCCGATTATGACAAGATTATCTCTTAGAATGAATGATATTTATTTCGTGTGGAATTATTTATATTTACAATTTCCATGGTGTAGGAAATTGAATAAGCTTTCCAACAATATAAGATTCTCTTAAATCCGATAACCGGGTAAGAAGTTATGGCTATTTTAAGTTTCAGTCGCAAAACACCATCATTTGGACCCGTAGCGCATCGCGGAGTAGTGAAAAATCCCATTTGTTAATTTTTAGTGTGACCTCGCGATACTGGCATGTCGTGTCAGAGGTCAAAATGACAAACATGAGGGCTCCACGATTGTGGCGCGTTGCGGAGGGAGCCCATTTCCTGTTCGTCCAATTTCCAAAGAGCCACCGTGATAGTGGCGCGTCGCGGTGGCCACCCAAATAAAAAAAATGCACATTTTTTTAGTTCCATTTAAGATTTTAAAGAGGGTATTTTGGTAAATCTCCCAACCCCCAATCCGTCCAAAAACATAAGATTTATCAAATATCAAGGCACTTTATGCATTATTCATCTATTTCTCTCAAACAAAAATCCTAGTTCATCAACTTCATCTCCAAGAAACTCAAGATTCCACCATCCTTTCTCCAAATTGATTCAAGATTTAAGATCCCTAGACCAAGAGCTTCAAAAATCTTCATTCAAGAGTGTGAAAGAGTCTCAAAAAGCAAGCTTGTGCATCTAGTTCATCATCTAAGGTATGCGGGGTTATGAACAAGGACAATCCTTTCGACCTTGTGCCCAAAACTTGATTTTCTTGTGAAAGTTATTTGATTTTACATGTTTTCCTATGAAATTGAAGTTGGGTTTATACCCTATGTTTCTATTCATGGGATTATGAGATTTTTAATGTTTTTAGAAGTTGAATTACATAAGTATGTTGATATTATTATGCATATTGCTGAAATTTTAGATTTTAAGATGATTTATGAATTTTATGTCATTAAACATGAATTTTGAGATATTTTATTATAAGATTGATAAATGGGTCATTAAGCCCTATTTGAGATTATTATTTTAAAATTTTTTGTGCTATAAGCACCCTATGATTAGATTATTTTTAGATTATTGAGAAAGATTTGACATTTTGGTCAAAATAGATTGAAATCCACTTTGCAAATTGAGATTATGAGTTTTAGAGTTGGTTTCATTATAAACCATGAGATTATTTTAAAGTGGATTTTCTTAAGATTTTGAGCATAAGAATGAGAGTAGTATTTAGCACCGAGATGGGTAGGTTACTACGGTTTCAGACGCCAGAACTATGTGCCAACGTAGGATTTAGATTATTCCCACTTCTACGTGGATGACTGAGATTGTGATCACTGAGATGAGATTGTTCTATTTTGATGACAAGGGTAGAACAACCCTAACCTTAAGGGGGCTAGTCGTGGGACACCATAGATGCTCACATGGTGTACATGTTGGTTAGAAGAACCTCCCAAATAGATGTCCCCCACTCTTAAAATAGCTTTTTGAGATAAAGTATTTACTATACAGAATGAGCTTCAGATTACATCTAGCTTACATAATTTGAGAACAAAAAGAGAATACAGATTTTTAGAACTAAGTGTAATGACTCACAAGATTTAGAATATATGCATTATTATTTATGATTTCAATATTTTAGATTTACTCGAGCTATGTGAGTCATTTACGTCTAGCATGCACGATTTATAAATTGTGATGATATTATTTACTTATTGCATACACCCCCATATACTCAGTACATCATCAAAGTACTAATCCATATATATGTCTATGTGCTACATTGTCTCATAATGTAGGTACAGGTCCTCAGTCTCAGCAGTGTGATTGATCTTCGAGCATTTTATCTACATCCCTGTAGTTGGTGAGTCCTCATAGTTTTGAGGGCTTAGTTATTCAGATTTCCAAGTTACTAGTAGATATGTCTTTACTCATTTCAGATAGTTGAGTCAGCTGGGGCCTGTCCTAGTGACTCTCTAGATTCAGATAGTAGAGGCTTGTCGGACTGTTAGATTCAAATTTAGACCTTTGAGTTAGTATTTAGATTTTCAGCATTTGTTTAATCAGATTGGTGAGATTAGTACTTTCAGATATATTCAGATAGTTTTCTGCATTTCATTATGATTTATACTTATATTTTCCTATGTTGAGATTCAGATGTGTTAGAAGGCAGCCAGGGTTAGCTCAGGACTACTTGTAGTTCGGAGCATCGTGTAGCATTCCGGAAATTAGATTTTTTGGCATTACAAACTTGGTATCAAAGCCTAAGGTTTAGAGAGTTCTAGGGAGTCAGAAAAGCCGCGTTACATAGAGTCTTGATCATCGGTGTGAAGCGCGCCACATCTATGAGCAAGAGGCTATGAAGCATTTTAGAAAAATCCTCTTTTCTTTCATAATCCATCATGCTTACAACTGTCTCTATATGCTATTAACTCATGCTATTTTATGATAGAATATGCCTCCTTACAAAGCTAATATCCATAGAAATGATAGCCAACCACCTCAGTCCGCAGATCCTTTAAATGAGAATGTGTCACATGCAGAGTTTTAGGTAAATTTTTAGGCTGTAGTCCCACCTCAGCAGGATGTGGATTTATCCATAGCCAGAATTTGAGACTTTATGAGAATGAACCCGTCAGAATTCTTTGGGTTGAAGGCAGGTGAGTACCTACAACAATATCTTGATAAGGTGAAGAAGATTACCCGAATTATGCATATTTCTAAAGAGGAGAGTGTAGAATTGGCATCATATAGGCTGAAAGATGTTGCTTATGACTAAGTGGTGATGTGGAAGAAGAGTAAAGGGGAGAATGCAGCCCCTATGACTTGGCAGATATTTCAGGATGTGTTCTTAGACAAATTTTTCCCACTTGAGATGAGGAAAGCTAAGATAGAAGAGTTCATGAACCTGACGCAGGGCTCCATGACAGTGAAGGAGTATTGCCTCAAGTTCAATCAGTTGTCTAAGTATGACCCTGATCAGATGGCTGACCCTAGGTCAAGCATGAGTAAGTTTATGACCGGTGTGTCTGGGATGGTAGTTAAGGAGTGTAGGACTGCTATGCTCAATAGGGATATGGATATTTCTAGATTGATGATGCATGCTCAGCAGATTGAGGCAGAAAATATAAAGAAAAGAGAGACAGTAAATAAGAGGGCTAGAACAGGGCAGTGTGATCATGGCCAGAATAGGTCTGGAGGAGAAAATCGTTCGCAGTTTTAGAATCGCTCATATATGCCTGCACCTTCTTCAGCCAGTGCCCCTGCATCCAGTAATAGGGAGGAATAGTGGGGTAAGTCTTCTATATCCAGATCTTAGAATAGTATGAGTGGGAAGCCCAATCGTCTTCCATGTGCTAAGTGTGGTAAGGATCATAGAGGTAAATATTTGTGGGGTCAGAAAGGTTGTTATGGTTGTGTCCAAGAGGGTCGCAGTATTAGAGGTTGCCCACATGCTAGACAGGGAAATAGAGATGTTCGTCCCCAGATTTAGGCTAATAGTGCACCAGCTCCTTTAGGTCACCCAACCCTTTCTCAAGGCGCATCATCTAGTACTGTTGGCAGTCAGTGCCAGAATAGGTTCTATGCTTTACTATCCCATCAGGATCAGAAGGATTCCCTAAATATTGTTACTGGCATGCTTCGAGTCTTTTATTTTGATGTGTAAGTGCTATTAGACCGCAGGTCAAGTTTTTATTATGTGACCCTGTTAGTTGCTGTGAATTTTGAGATAAATGAAAGATTCCCGAGCCTTTCTTGGTTTCCACCCCAGTAGGTGAGTCAGTTGTTGCCAAATAAATTTTAAAAAAATATCTTATCACTATTCTTCATAAAGTTATGTTAGCAGACTTGACAAAGTTAGATATGGTTGACTTTGATCTTATTCTTGGTATGGATTGACTCCATTCCTGTTATGCTTCTATAGATTGTCGCACTTGAGTGGTGAAGTTTCAGTTTCCAGATGAGCCAATCTTTGAGTGGTTCGATAATTCAGTGTCTCCCAAGAATTATTTCATATCTTATATTAAGGCTAGAAAGTTGATATCCAAGGGTTGCATTTAACATCTAGTTTGAGTTAAAGACACTAAGTCTGAGACTCCGACAGTTTAGTCAGTTGAGGTAGTGAATGAGTTTCTTGATATTTTTCCAGAAAATCTCCCAGGGGTATCTCCCGATAGAGAAATATAATTTGGTATTGACCTTCTTCCAGATACTCAACCTATTTCTATCCCACCATATTATTTGGCTCCCACAGAGGTTAAAGAGTCGAAGACTGCCTTTAGAACCCGTTATGGTCATTTTGAGTTTCTAGTCATGGCTTTCGGGCTAACCAATACTCTAACAGCTTTCATGGTCCTCATGAATCGAGTGTTCAAGCAGTATCTAGATATATTTGTCATAGTGTTTATAGATCATATCCTCGTATACTCTCGTAGTGAGGATGGCCATGCAGACCATCTTAGAATTGCCTTGCAAACTCTTAGAGATCATCAATTGTTCGCCAAATTTAGCAAGTGCGAATTTCAGCTAAGGTCAGTAGCCTTTCTCGGTCATATTATTTCTGCCGATGGCATTAAAGTGGATCCCCAAAAGATAGAAGCCATAAGAAATAGGCCTAGACCTATCTCTCCATCAGATATTAGGAGTTTTTTTGGGTCTAGCTAGCTATTACCGCCATTTTGTTGAAGGTTTCTCATCTATTGCATCTCTTATGTCTAGATTGACCCAAAAGAAAGTTAAGTTCCTGTGGTCAGATTCCTGTGAGAAGAGTTTTCAGAAGTTGAAGACTTGACTCACTTCAGCCCCAGTGTTAGCATTACCTGATGGTACAAATGGTTTTGTGGTGTATTGTGATGCCTCCAGAGTTGGTTTATATTGTGTGTTGATGCAGAGAGGTAAGATCATAGCCTATACCTTTAGACAACTGAAGCCTCATGAAAAGAATTACCCAACCCATGATCTGGATTTAGCTGCTGCGGTATTTGCTTTGAAGATCTGGAGACACTATCTGTATGGTGTTCATGTTGATGTATTCACAAACCATAAAAGCTTGCAGTATGTATTTACTCAGAGAGTGTTGAATCTCCATCAGAGAAGATGGTTAGATTTGTTAAAGGATTATGATATGAGTGTATTGTACCATTCGGGAAAGGCCAATGTAGTGGCAGACGCCCTTAGTAGATAGTGTATGGGCAGCGTTGCTCATGTGGGGAATGATAAGAAAAAATTGGCTTGAGAAGTTCATCATTTAGCTAGGTTGGGTATTAGGTTGGTTGATTCAGCTGAAGTTAATGTTTGGGTTCAGAGTAGTTCTGAATCTTTTCTAGTTTCGGAAGTGAAGGAAAAGCAAGATATGGATTGGTCAAACAGATGGAGTCAGTTAAAGACCAAAAGGTAGAGATTTTCTCCCAAAGGGGAGATGGTGTGTTGAGGTACCAAAGTAGATTGTGTGTGCCTTATGTTGATGATTTGAGGCAGAGAATTATGGTAGAAACACATGGTGAAAGGTATTCTATTAATCCAGGTGCTACCAAGATGTATCGCGACTTACGGGAGATTTATTGGTGGAATGGTATGAAGAGAGATGTAGTGGATTTCATAGCTAAATGTGCAACTTATCAATAGGTTAAGGTAGAGTACCAAAGACCCGGTGGTACATTGCAAGAGTTTGGTATCCCCACTTAGAAGTGAAAAGAGGTGAATATGGATTTTATGACTGGTTTACTCCAATCGCATCATCATCATGATTCGATTTGGGTTATTATAGACAGATTGACTAAGTCAATGAATTTCTTGCCAGTTTATACGTCCTATACAGTTGAAGATTATGCTAGGTTGTATATCCGAGAGTTAGTCATATTGCATGGAGTTACCTTGTCTATTATTTCAAATAGGGGTACTCAGTTCACCTCCCAGTTTTGGATAGCTTTTCAGAAGGGTCTGGATACCTAAGTTCATCTTAGTTCAGCTTTTCATCGCAGAAAGATGGTCAGGCAGATAGGATCATTCAGACTTTAGAAGATATGTTGAGGGCGTGTGCTCTTGATTTCAAAGGTAGTTAGGATGGCCATTTGTCATTGATTGAGTTTTCTTATAATAACAGTTATCATGCTAGCATTTAGATGGCTCTATTTGAAGCTCTTTATGAGAGGAGATGTAAATTACCCATAGGATGGTTTGAAGTAGGTAAGGCCGCTTTACTTGGGCCTGATTCAGTGTTTGAAGCTATGGAGAAAGTTAAGCTGATTAGAGAGAGATTGAAAACAACCCAGAGTCATAAGAAATCCTACTCAAATGTGAGAAAAAAGAACCTCGAGTTTGAAGTAGGTGATTTTATGTATTTGAAGATTTCACCCATGAAAGGGGTGAAGAGATTTGGCAAGAAGGGGAAGCTTAGTCTTCGCTATGTTGGCCCTTATAGAATTTTGAGTCGTGTTGGGAAAGTAACTTATGAGATTGTGTTGCCCGCAGACTTGTCCGCAGTTCATCTTGTATTCCACATCTCTATGCTTAAGAAGAGTATCAGTGACTCCACCATTGTAGCTCCTTTAGAAAGCTCAGATATTCAGAACAGTCTTTCTTATGAAGAGATTCTAGTTGAGATTTTAGATCATCAGATCCGTAGACTAAGGTACAAAGGAGTTACCTTGGTCAAAGTTCTTTGGCAGAATCAGTCCATTGAGGGTGCCACTTGGAAAGTAGAAGCAGACATGCAAGCCAAGTACCCTCACCTCTTCACCGCAACCTCAGATTTAGCCAAAGGTAATACTCTTCCTTAATTCAGTCCTTTTCTAATCGCAGATTCAACTATATAGTTTTCCTCATGTAAGTTCATGCACTCTCAGATTTCTCAGAAGATCAGAATGATTTAGATTTAGATGTTCAGTTTATTTTAGTTTTGCATGCTACCTTATATTCTCAGTTTCTTTAGAAATTTCAGCTTAGCTAGCCATATTCGAGGACGAATGTTTTCAAGGGGGAGATATTATAATACCTTGTGATTTTCCTAGCCTAAACTCGTCCCGATTATGACAAGATTAGCTCTTAGAATGAATGATGTTTATTTCGTATGGAATTATTTAGATTTTAACTTTTCATGGTGTGGGAAATTGATTAAGCTTTCCAATGATATAAGATTCGCCTAAATCCGATAACTGGGTAAGAAGTTATGGCTATTTTAAGTTTCAGTCGCAAAATACCATTATTTGGACCCTTAGCGCATTGCGGAGTATTGAAAAATCCTATTTGTCAATTTCCAGTGTGACCTCACGATACTGGCGTGTCACGCCAGAGGTCAAAATGACAAACATGAGGGCTCCGTGATTGTGGCACATTGCGGAGGGAGCCCATTTCCTGTTCATCCAATTTACAGAGAGCCACCGCAATAGTGGCGCATCGTGGTGACCACCCAAATCAAAAAAATATACGTTTTCCAGTTCCATTTAAGAGTTTAAAGGGGATATTTTGGTAAATCTCCCAACCCCCAATCCGTCCAAAAACATAAGATTTATCAAATATCAAGGCACTTTATGCATTATTCATCTATTTCTCTCAAACAAAAACCCTAGTTCTTCAACTTCATCTTCAAGAAACTCAAGATGCCACCATCCTTTTTCCAAATTGATTTAAGATTTATGATCCCTAGACCAAGATCTTCAAGAATCTTCATTCAAGAGTGTGAATAGAGTCTCAAAAAGCAAGCTTGTGCATCTAGTTCATCATCTAAGGTATGTGGGGTTATGAACAAGGACAATCCTTTTGTCCTTGTGCCTAAAACTTGATTTATTGTGAAAGTTATTTGATTTTACATATTTTCCTTTGAAATTGAAGTTGGGTTTATACCTTATGTTGCTATTCATGAGATTATGAGATTTTCAATATTTTTAGAAGTTGAATTGCATGAGTATGTTGATATTATTATGTATATTGCTGAAATTTCCAGATTTTAAGATGATTTATGAATGTTTATGTCGTCAAAAATGAATTTCAAGATGTTTTACTATGAGATTAATATATGGGTCACTAAGCCCTATTTGAGATTCTGATTTTGAGAATTTTTGTTCTATAATTACCTCATGATTAGATTATTGAGAAAGATTTGACATTTTGGTCACAATGGATTGAAATTCACTTTGCAAATTGAGATTATAGATTTTATAGTTGGTTTCATTATAAACCATGAGATTATTTTAAAGTGGATTTTCTTAAGATTTTGAGCATAAGAATGGGAGTACTATTTAGCACCGAGATGGGTAGGTTACTGCGATTTTAGATCCCAGAACTACGTGCCAATGTAGGATTTAGATTATTCTCACTTCTATGTTGATGACTGATATTGTGATCACTGAGATGAGATTATTCTATTCCGATGGTAAGGGTAGAATAGCCCTAACCTTATGGGGGCTAGTCGTGGGACACCATGGATGCTCACATGGTGTACATATTGGTTAGAAGAACCTCCCAAATAGATGTCCCCCATTCTTAAAATAGCTTTTTGAGATAAAGTATTTACTATACAGAATGAGCTTCAGATTTCATCTAGCTTACATGATTTGAGAACAAAAAGAGAATGCAGATTCTTAGAACTAAGTGTAATGACTCACAAGATTTAGAATATATGCATTATTATTTATGATTTCAGTATTTCAGATTTACTCGAGCTATGTGAGTCATTTACGTTTAGCATGCATGATTTATAAACTGTGATGATAGTATTTACTTATTGCATACACCCCCATATACTCAGTACATCATCAAAGTACTGATCCACATATATGTCTATATGCTACATTGTCTCATAATGTAGGTATAGGTGTTCAGTCTCAGCAGCGTGATTGATCTTCGAGCATCTTATCTACATCCCTACAGTTGGTGAGTCCTCATAGTTTCGAGGGCGTAGTTATTTAGATTTCCAAGTTACTAGTAGATATGTCTTTACTCATTTCAGATAGTTAAGTCAGTTGGGGCCTGTCCTAGTGACTCATTAGATTCAAATAGTAGAGGCTTGTCGGACTGTTAGATTCAGATTTAGACCTTTGAGTTAGTATTCAAATTTTCAGCATTTGTTTAATCAGATTGATGAGATCAGTACTTTTAGATATATTCAGATAGTTTTCCACATTTCATCATGATTTATACTTATATTTCCCTATGTTAAGATCCAGATATGTTAGAAGACATCCAGGTTTAGCTCAGGACTACTTGTAGTTCGAAGCACTGTGTGGCGTCCTGGGAACTAGATTTCAGAGCGTTACAGATACTGAACTTGTAGTTGACTATTTGATGGGACAATAACTTATTTTCAAAGTTGATGCACTTTGATGTTTATTTTTTATCGTAGAAATAAGTCTGTTTTGTGAGTTGACCAAGTTCATATGCCTGTCATAAAATAAAATTGCAGACCTCATATTTATTTCATCAAATAGAGCGACAATAGAAAATTGTCTTTCAGCCTTAGACATTACATTCACTATCTCAGCAATGTTTGATGTCATATACTCATACAAAAAGTCACTTAGTAAGACATAAAATTATAATAAGCTCAAACAAGACAATCAATTTATACTATTGTACCTATTTTTCGGGGAGAATACCCTAATCCATCTGTTGAATCTGACACGTTCGAGATGTTTGACTGTCTTGGATACCATATCCCTTATTTGATTAAAATAGTCATTAAACTCGCCTCTATCTTACGCTTTCACTGCTTTATAAAAATGAGATACAACCTTTGAATTGTGAAAATTGTTTAGAATATTTTCTCCATGGTGCCTCATGCAACAACCATGATGAGTTGATAGGTAGACAATTGAAACCATCTTTCAAATACTTGAATGCCTATCAGAAATTATGTATAACTCGTTGGTATCATCTATATAATTTTTCATTTGTTCAAAGAAATATTGGTATTAGGCATTTCATTTTTTGTCCACTACACAAAAAGCCATCAAAAAAATTTGATTCACTGTCAGTGTTGATACTAGAACTCCTTCATACTTGATCTTCAAAAATGTCCCATCGATGGCTATGACTTTTCTCATATTTTGAAAATCAAAAATCCAAGTTGCATATTCTACAAAAAAGTACTTGAACTTTTCATTTTCGTCAACCTGCAATGCCTTCTTATTTCCTGAATTTACGGACTGAAATATATAATGGTACGCATAAAGCATTGCATTCTTGAGCTCATGTGTTTCCCTAACTAAAGACTTTGAAATCTCCATGTCCTTATAAATCTTCCAACAAATTATCTTACAACTCAATTCTGTACGAAGTTGACTTTACGATATCTCTTATAGATGAGCCTTTACTATTGGAAAAATTATTTTCAAAGTATTTATTGATGACAATTATTGTGACATGCAGATTATGGCTTGTAATATGCTCTGAACCACATGTATGATATTTTTCTAGATTCTAACTCATAATCTGTCAGAACTTGATTTCACAAACCTCAATCACTACTTGCACTTCAAATGTGCACATCTAAAATAATATATGTTATGTAAATTAATCACCTTCTGAGTCTAAATCTTTTTTCAAGCAAGCAATATGCAATGAGTGTCTAGTTCTTCCTTATTCTTGAATGTCATTCCCTTATAAAAATCTATTTTATCACCTTGAACATGTATGAATTGCCTACTATATTGCTTACAACAACAAATGTAGGTGTTTGGTCCTCCTCCACTTTAGTAGAATTTTCTAAGATGGTCCAAAGTATAAATGAAAACTTTGGCATGTAAAATTTATATGAGTCAAACCCCTTTAATCCTTAATCTAAAAATTGTCACTCCTATTCAATAATTAAAACTTGAGTCACTACAACTTAATTTTTTAAATTTTTGGTCACCCTTAATTCTTTGTCCCTAGTTACACTTTATTTTGATGGTGGTTACATTGGTATAGTATTGTATCGTTACCAAGAGTATCATATTTGTTTTGATTGTTATTTAAAACAGATGCCATGATATAATTTGATTTCATGGTTACAACGTGAAAGACATCACTTTATCACTTTATGTAACCACCAATTCCACTATTACCTAATTTGTCTTTTCAATTAATGTTGACAGGTAAATAGCGAGGGTCATGGACAGCAGTGTAATTTCAATTTTGTCCTCCATAGTGATTTTGTAAATATAATAATTAAAAATTTTTGCAAAATGTGTTAGATGTTTTATTACTACTTAGACAGCTCGGTTACACCGAGCTTTTGATAGCACAGAGATCTGAGAAAATTGAATCATGAGGATCTAAGATATGCAACTTTGCCCTACATTTGTTTGTTATTAATATTTTGTTATATTGTTTGTATTAAGGGAATAGACCGGTAAAAAATACTAAGGGATCATCTGGTTACTTGTTAAAGCTATTTAGAGCAATACAAAGAGTAGTTATGCATGGGACTTATTATTCATATCACCAGAATAACAATATACTTAGTGCAGTCCCACAAAATGGGGTCTGAAGAAAGTAGAGTATATGCAGATTTTATCACTACCTCAGAGGTAAGGTGGATAGGTTATTTCCGAAAGATCATCGGCTCAAGATAAAAACAGACTAGAAAAAGATGTAATGAAAATACATGAAATAATAGGTAGTAACAAAAACAATGAAAATACATGAAATAATAGGTAGTAACAAAAACAAAAGATAGTAGAAAACATTACAATAATAAAATACTACCACTATCAAACTACACAAACAATAAATATTATGAACATAGATCAAAGAACAAGAAATTTTAAAAGTGATTCTACCACTACTAGTAAGGACAACAAAATAATTTACTCATATTTATTAGTATAGACACGCTCCTTCTAGAGGACTTATCATTCATATATTAGTTCATTTATCTTCTACCTACATAAATTAAATAATAGAGTACATAAATTGGGTTACAACTTGTACATATTCTAGTTATTTGTGTGATAATAAAACACCGTATTTGGTGTTAAATTTTATTGGCATAATACATAAATATGATCTTTAACTTGACTTCAATTTTTATCTATGCCCTCCAACTTTGAGTGTGCAAGTAGACACTTAATAGGATGTATGTATCTACTTGTTCAACTTTATACAAATTTAAGTACATAATTGTGCACATCCAAAGTTGGATGTCATAAATGTGAGTTAGGATATAATTAAAGGACATGTATATATATTCTGCCAATTTTATTAATAGCAACTAATGTAGTGCGGAGTACTAATTATATTGATTTTAACTCATGAAATATACAGGTACAGTTTCTTTTCATGTTATAGAACTTGGCATTTCATTTTTACCAACGAGCACAAACTACATTTTTTTGTAATTGAGCTCACTCCAGACCCCAAAAAAAGGTGAAGTTTCATTAACCTGAGCACCTTTATATATTTTCTTTGAGAATGATAACATTACTTTACTATTATTACTGTTATATATAAGAGAGAATGTGAAATTTTGGTAGTCCTCACATGAAGCCTTTTTGTTAATTTTATTTCTAATTTAAGTTTTAATTACTCTATAAATTTTCATCCATTTTGATAAATGGTCAATTATATGGGTTTATTAAATGCTACAAAAGTGATGAGTTATAGAAAAATGATAGTGATACCATAAAAAACTATTTATACAATCAAATTTAAAATTGATCTAAAAATTTATTGTCGTTCTATTTTCTAGAAATGTTTATTAATTTTATTTCAAATTATCATCTTTTCTAATAAATTTATCCTGGACAAGGAAATAAAGTATCTTGACATTCCCTTTCTAACTTAGTACATGCTTAATTATTAAATAAAAAATTACATTTTATATATAACTAAAAATGTTTGAAAATTTAATTTTTTAAAAAAAAATTTAACTCTCCAAATATAAACTAAATAATAAAAAATCAGACTACTTCTTATTCACATTTTTTGATAATGAATTTCTTAACAAAAATGGGATGGTTAATATTCTTATAGTTTAGGAAAAAATAATTAATTTAACATGAAATATGAAAGCTTCATACATATTTGAAAAATATCAATATAAATTTCTTCATATGTGTTTTTAGGGAAGAAACTATTAAGGTTAAAAAAAATTAGTAACTTTTCAGTTTCTTTCGTATGCTTTATATGAAGGAACATCTACAAAAATATTTTGTTGAATCAAGTCTTTTAATTATTTAAATTAAATTCTATCTTTATTTATAAGTTAAATTTATTAATGTTATCATACAATAATTTACAGTATTTAAAATTTATTATATTACTTTGAATGTCAGAGTTTATTTATTTTTGTAATGAATGTGTATAAGTATAACTGAGAAAAACTTAATGAAAAATAGTTTACTCAATATAAGTTGAACTAAGAAAAAAATGAGGAAGCTAATTCAACATAAGATAAAACTCGATTTAGATCATTAAAGGCTAAAACTACCATTAAAATAAAAAATAAAAATAGTGTTGGTGCATGTGTTTGAAACTAAAAAGAAAATCTAAAATAAAACTCTAAAAAAATATTTTACTTCTATTTTTTTTAAATAAATTATTTGATTAATATTAGAAATTTTGAGATATTATCGAACTATATTTATAGCTAATATAATGTTATAAAAATAAAATAAAAATAAAAAACAAAAATAGCAACCAGATAAAAAATTTTAAAATCTAAAATTTAATGTTAATTTTGGATCCGGACTCGACACGAGCCAAATACGGCTAGTATTATATACCAAGGATCTTGGTAGTCCTCATAAAAGTTTCCAACTTAATTTTAATCATTTCAATTAATTACTTTAATGTCATGATCTTATCTTTTAGAGTCAAATTTACTTTTTGTAATTTAGTTTATTTTTCAAAAGTTCCTTTATCTTATCATTTTAAAGGCTTTCTTTACTTTAATTCTTTATTTTCTGAATTTGATAGCATACATCCCTCAAGTGGTCAGGTTAGCATTTTCTTTAGAAAAACTACACGGGTTGGTAAACATAAGCACTTAATTAACCCACTCAACTAAATTTTAATTAATTACAATTCATAGCTTAACTTAACTATATTGCCCCCTCTTTCTTGCCACTCTCCTCCCATCTCTCCCAATTCATCGTTCTCGCAACTCTCCTCCTTTCTCAATTTCACCGTGTATAATTGTTAGATTCTTATGACCATCTTCATATTATTGTATTTTTGTAATTTCTTGAATTTGTATTTATACGATTTCATATTATATATAGTTTAATCATAGTATTTGTATATTATATTTTTTCTTATACGATTCTTATACAAATACAATTGATAACAATTGACACAAATACAATAGATACACGGTCTACGAATTATAATTTTTGAAATTGTAGCTATGCAGGCCAATTTTCGCCTATATGTATGCTATTTCTGAAAGTTTTCTCTTTTTTCTTTAAAGAATTTCTATATGTGCTTTTGTTATTGGTTTATATAATAACTTTTTATGAATCTTTTTGTACTCTTTGTTTAATTATTTTTATACTTCTTCATCCCAAAATATTTACTATTAATATTTTACTAACTAATATTTAAAGATTTTTTTCACTATATTAATGGGAGAATCGATATCGATAGTGCTTTACATATAATTTATGAATATCTAAATTTTAATTTAAAATATTAAATTAATCTAACTCAATTTATCTGCAAAGATTAGGCAAATATTTTTTTTTAAATATGATGAAATGATGAAAGTATATTATCTGATCTTCACAGAATTGTAAATATTTTACATACTTCAACGTTCAAATAATATTATATTATAGAATACCATATTGCTTATATTTTTTTATTTTGTATTTACTAATTCTCCAATCATACTCCCTTTCTATTGCATAATATTTTCTTTAAGCAGTATCTAATTATGTGACTACTTTTATGTTACCCTCCGAAAATACCCTCTGAAGGTCACACGGTGCTCAAAACTACGAATAGCCCTAAGCTAACCCATGATAGCTATTCATCTTGAAACTCGTATGACAAGTAAACTAACATGTATAGAAAAGCAAGATAAACCATTCCATAACTTAATATGAATTTTTTACTTCAGAAAACTTAAGCAAACTTCTTGAACTTAGAACATAAAGAATCTGACAAGCCTCTACTGAAGTCTAGCGAGCCACTGGGACAGACCCTAGTTGACCCAAACATAAAACAAAAATCAAGTAACTAAAGTTCTTTCATCAATAAAAAAAGTCTGATAAGCTGGGTCCTCGGACTATGAGGACTCACCAAAAGTCAGGATACAGGTAATGATGCCCGTAGTCAATCGCATTGCTGAAAACGAGCATCAGAACCTACATTATAAGACAGTGTAGCACATAGACATATATGTGAGTTAGTACTTCTGGAATTGAATATGTGGGGGTGAATGCATATGTAAAATAAGAACTGAATATATTTGTACACTTTGAAATGACGCATGCTAAGTGTAAATGACTCACCTTGGACTTGAGTATAAATAACAATTTCAAGATCATAAAACATGGATAATGAAGCATAAGAGTAAACTTAGTGAGCCATAACACTTAGTTTCTAAAATCTTTACTTTTAGTCTTTCTTATGGGAGATTCTTCTGACCGACATATACTATGTGAGCTACCATAGATTCCAATGTCTTATCCAAGTTGAGGAGAACTGTTCTACCCTTGCCATCAGAATAGAACCTTAACTTAAGTGATTATTATACTTCATCTATATTGGAAAAAAGTTTAACCCATGGTGGCTCATAGTTTTTGGGAATTTAAGATACGTTCATCCGCATTCCCTTCTCGGTGCTAAATACTACTCCAGATTATATATGCTCATACTTAAGAAATCCACCTTAAAATAGCATAAGGGTTTATATACTAAAAACCAGTTATGCTTCTCTTTACTTTAAATCATAATCAAGATGAACAACTGTGGATTTTATGTCTTATCTTTAGATCAAAAGATTAATTTTTTATTTAAATCATGTTATAGAACATATCAATGGAGCTTAAGAGCATAAACTTCTTATAAACTCAGTACTTGTACTTAGGACTTGAAATTCATGCTTTATTTCATTGAAATTCATAGCAGAACACTATGCTCAATAATCACCTTGAAATCTTTCAACAATATCTTAGTCAAAATAATGAAATTCAAATCATAATATAAATCTTACAAGTCACAACATGAATATATGTAAACCTTGATGCACTTAAAGCTTTCAATCACATGGTAATATTATACTTCAAGAATATGTTTATTTGGGTATGAACCCTAATTCAAAACAAGTAAATTCGCTCTTAAAATCATACTTTTTAGGCACAAGGATGAAAGAATAACCTTGTTCATAAATCCCACATACCTGAAATTGCTTAACTTGTAAAGAAAGCTTGAACTTAAGGCTTGAGAGATGACTTAGTGAGAGAAATCCTAATCTTGATGATCTTGATGATAGGAGGAGGAAAGTGTTGTTAATTGACTGAAAGTGGAGGAAAATAACATTTATTTTTAAGTTATAAGTCGTGGGTTGGGAATTAATAGAAGGAAAAAGACCAAAAGACCCTCTAACTGAACATTACAGAAATTGATCTCCAGTCTATACGAGTCAACCATACAACTCGTATGGTGAAGGTACGAGTTAGCCTCATGACTCGTAAGCTTGGAAGAATCAAGATGGTATACACTGGTCAACATACGAGTCTAAACTTATGACTAGTAATATTATAATACAACTTGTAGTCCCCCACTCATAACTTGGACAGAAACTTAAAGAACCTAGGCTACTGTCCTTATGACTTATCTTTATACGACTCATATAGTAAACTTACGACTTTAAGGGTTGAGTCGTACCTATAATAGAATGTCAACCATTTCACACTATCTTGAATACAACTATAACATATGACCTGTATGTTGTATGTAGACTCAAAGAAATGAGTTATATAATGCACAGAAGCTTTCAGACACGGGATATTACAATATCTCCCCCTTGGATACATTCATCCTCGAATATGATTCACTTAGGATTTGAGAAAAGAATTAACACATCTACACCAAACTTAAACAAGCCTATATTTATCATAAGGATCCAATTACTTACAATATAAAATATGACTTAAGAATACTTAAACGGACTTAAAGAGAAAGAGTTTTGGCTGAAAATAACTATTTACCTTCAGTAGGAGCTGAGTTGGAAGAAAAGAGATGACGATACTTGGTCATCATGTCTGCTTCAGCTTCCCAAGTAGCCCTTTCAACCAATTAGTTTCTCCAAAGAACTTTTACTGATGTTATTTCCTTATTCCTTAGACTTCGGACCTGCCTATCAAGTATCTTCACAGGAATCTCCTCATACGTCAAGTTATACTTGACCCCAATTTTCTCTATGGAAACTACTAAGAACGGATCTCCAATGCACTTCTTAAGCATCGAAACATTGAACACTAGGTGAACCACAACTAACTCTGATGGAAGATTTAATCTGTAAGAACCTCTCCTACACGTTTCACTATCTCATACAGACCAACAAATCATGGAATCAACTTTCCTTTCTTCCCAAATCTCATTATTTCCTTCATAGGTGACACTTTCAATAATACCCAATCGCCCACTTCAAACTTGAGCTCTCTTCTCCTTACATCAACATACGATTCTGACGGCTCTGGGCAATTTCCAGTCTTTCACAAATAAACTGAACCTTTTCCATAGCTTCAAGAACAGAGTCCGTCCCAATCAAAGTCGCTTCACCAACCTCAAACCATCCTATAGGTAATTTACACCTACGCCCATACAACGCTTCAAACAACACCATCTGAATGCTAGCATGATAACTGTTGTTATAAGAGAAGTCAATCAAAGGTAGGTGGTCATCCCAACTTTGTACCAATTATGCTTAACCATCTGTCTGTGGATGAAAGACAATACTAAGCTTAACCTTTGTACCAAGGCCCTTCTGAAAAGACTGCCAAAATTCTGAAAAGACTGCCAAAATTGTGAAGTGAACTGAGTGCCTCTATCTGAAATGATGAAGAAGGGTATCCCATGAAGCCTTACTAACTCGCAGATATACATTTTGGCATAATCTTTCGCAGTATCTGAAGTCTTGATAAGTAGGAAATGAGCTGGCTTAGTCATTCGATATACTATGACCCAATTTAAATCATGCTGAAGTGTTGTACGAGGCAACCCTCTGATGAAATCCGTATTCACAATTTCCCACTTCCAAGTAGGAATCCTGATCTCCTGTAGCATACCACCCGGTCTCTAGCGTTCAACCTTTAACTTGCTAGCAATTTTGATACTTGAATACAAACTCTGCTATGTCCCTCTTGATACCATCCCACCAATAAATTTCTTGTAAGTCGTGGTACATCTTAGTAGCACCCGGATGAATGGAATACCTCAAACCATGAGTCTCGGCTAGTATTCTTTCCCTCAACCCGTCTACATTCGGAACACAAAACCTACCTTGATAACGAAGTACACCATCTCCCCCTTGGAAGAAAACCTCAACCCTCTATTGCTGGACTACTTCCAATATTTGGTTAATTATAAGGTCATTTTATTGTTTCTCCTTCACTTTCACTATCAAAGATGATTCTGAACCATTCTGAACTATTATTCCCCCATCATCACTGTCGAGCAAACGTACTCCCAATCGGGCTAACCTATGCACCTCTTGGTCCAATTCCCGTTCTTCGTCTTTCACATGTGATACACTATCCATAGACAGCCTACTCAGTGCATCTGCCACCACGTTGGCCTTACCCGGATGATAGAGTACACTCATGTCATAATCTTTTAGAAACTCCAACCACCTTCTTTGACAAAGATTTAGCTCCCGCTGAGAAAATACATATTGAAGACTTTTATGGTCAGTGAAAACATCAACATGCATACCATAGAGGTAATGCCTCCAAATTTTCAAAGCGAATACTACGGTAGCTAACTACAAGTCGTGAGTTGGGTAATTTATTTCCTGATCCCTAAGTTGCCTGGAGGCATAAGATATCACTCTCCAATTTTGCATCAACACACAACCTAACCCAACTCTAGAAACGTCACAATATACCACAAATCCGTCTAACCCTTCCTGTAAAGCTAACACTAGAGATGAAGTCCATTTATCCGTCAGCTCTTGAAAACTCTTCTCACACTTATCTGACCATATAAACTTCACTTTCTTTTGAGTCAACTTAGTCAATAATGCGGCTATAGAGGGGAACCCTTCAACAAACGTTCTATAATATCTATTTAAACCCCAAAAGCTCCTGATATCAAATGGAGTGATGGGACTAGGCCAAGATTCACCGCATTAGTCTTCTGAGGATCAACATGAATACCAGCCCCTGAATGACATGCCCTAAGAAGAAAACAGATTCCAACCAAAATTCATATTTACAAACTTCGCATATAATTGATGTTTCTTGTGTGTCTGCATACTATTCTCAAATGGTCTGCATGTTCCTCCTCACTCCTGGAATACATCAGTATGTCATCTATAAAGACAATGATAAACATGTCCAAGTACTGTTGAAGACCCAGTTCATCATATCCATAAAGGCTGCAGGAGCATTTGTTAGTCCAAACGACATAACCACAAACTCAAAATGGTCATAACTTATTCGGAAAGCTATTTTTCGAATGTCTTGCTCCCTGACTTTCAACTGATGATATCTCAGCCCAAGGTCAACCTTGGAAAACCACCAGGCACCCTAAAGCTGATTGAACAAATCATCGATTTTAAGAATAGGATACTTGTTCTTGATGGTAACCTTGTTTAGTTGTCTATAATCTATACACATTCTGAGAGTGCCATCTTTCTTGCGAAAAGGACTAGAGCACCCCACGGAGAAATCACAACTTTACTTTCTTTTATTACACAATATCCCAAATTTTCAAACTGATTGCAAATATCCCATATTTAAAACTTCTCTCTCTGTAGTTCATAGACATAACTTTACCTTCCCCTTCTCACGCTTTTATTTTCTTAAAAGGTGCCTACAATCAAGGAAACTCAATTTTTCAAATTGTGAATTTACTGTATTTCTCAAATTTCTATTTCTAATTGATAAAACCATACAAAAAATAACCTTAAACCCTACCTGAATCCCCCCAGGGATGGGCATATTTTAATTCAAATCAAAAAAATTAAAAAATCAAACTAGAATTTAATTTTGGTTTCAATTTTTTGATTTTTCGAATTTGTTTTGATTTCAGATTTTAGAAATTCGATTAAACGGTTCAATTTTTTATTTTTCCAAAAAAACCGGTTAAACCAAAAAATCAAAACAATATATATATATATATATATATATATATATATATATATTCAGTATAAATATAATATATAATAATATATAATAAGTAACCCAAATCGTCAAACGTCTTATGAGTAACGAGTTATGTTCCTAACCCTAAATATTCATTTCAACACTAATTGTTGGCTTGTTTTAGGCTTTCAGTGGCGCATTGAGACGAAACAACGAGTACCGAGTTTTCTGCTGCAGTTACGTATTATGTTAAACTTATGGTTATTTTATTTCATTTCATATGTATTGAGTTATTTATATTTGAGAATGAAAAATAGGTTTGAAAAAAATTATTTTTCTAGAAAAATCACCAATTTTAAATGTCCAATCATAACAAAGAAAGACTCACTACTTTAATCTTCAAAAACGAAATAAAAATTTGAAACTAACCAAACTAAATTTGTAAAAATCAAACCAAACCGAAATAATTCAGTTTGGTTACAATTATCATTTTTGTCAATTCAAAAATAAAAGAATTGAACCGAAAATCGAACAAACCAAACCCCCCCGAGATCAACCGCCATGACTGGGAATACACTTGTGCATCCCAGCTCGGCTGAAAATTTCAAAGATGAGAGTCGCCGCCCCTACTTTTTTTCAGTAATCACCCCCCGAGGAAAAATATAAAACGGACGGAGAATTCGAGAACACAACAAGAAATCAAGAATACTATTTTATGTAGCCTGTTGTTCTACTTTTTTTTTTTTTTACCAAGTTGGGTGTTCAAAATGTTTGATTTCAAGAAGACTGCAATCCCACTTCCTCCTTCAAATTCATACAATTTCCTTTATGATAATACCTTGAATAATGGACTCAAACAAAATCGTAGCAGCAACAATGGAAGCAACACACTATTGGTGAAGCAATTGGTGTTCATTTGCTTCAAAATCAACTAGTTATATCTGATAACAAAGAGAATGTTGCACGAAATAGTCTTGCTAAGAGTTTGGATTGATGCTGGTGATATCATTGTTGTTGGAAGAAAAGAAAAAAGAGGATAAAAGAAAAGGTATGTATGTATGGAATTTGAAATTGCCGAGAGTTTTTATATCACATCATATACATATGAAATTTGTTGTTACTTCATCCCATATACATAATATAATTATGTACATGAGCCCATATACTTTAAATTTGTTATGTATACGTGGTGAAACAAATGGACCATTTATTTCAGAACATATATATTATAGAGTTATATTATGCATTAATAGTGTTATACATAGCACAGTTATGTATATCGATCCATATATATTTCTTTTTTGCATGTGTTGAAACATACTTTTGGACTGTTGTATTTTCAGAACAAATACATTACAGAGGGATGTATATGTTACGCATTAACAGTGTTATACGTGTTATAACACAGTTATGTATATGACTGTTAAACAAGTTGAGGTGTATTTATTTCAGCCTATATATGTAGCATTGTTATGTATATGAAAGAATATTTGACATGAATATTAAACATTGTTTTATGTTTTCAAGTTTTGCATTCAAATGCAACTGCCGAAATACCTCAATCTCTAATTCTGATTGTTGAAATTGATTTGGTGTTACAAATTTTGTAATTAAAAAGCTGCTACTGAATTTAAGAAATTCATTAATTACAATTCCATAAATATAAAGTTAATTGTGTTATGTATGTATTTAGTGCAGATATTTTATTTTTTAATTATGGTTAAATTAATTAGTTCAAATACATAAAGAAAATTAAAAAAAAGGGAGAGAAGATGATTATATTTCAAAATGGTGGAATTTGTTGTCATTTACACTATATATACAATCAGCCAGCATAAAGTGTGTGCGGAAACCCATGTATAGATTTCAAAAACAAATAAAAGAAACAAACAGCAACTAAACATGCCTAGTTCATCTTTACGCGGAATCCATAATGTCTAGTAAGATTCATCATGATTGTTCACTTTTTTTTTTTTTGACAATCGTGTTTGCCGCCTGCCAAGCTAGCTTGAGCGCTTCTCGACTATTTTCACAGGATCTACCACCTTCCACTAGTAACAAGTACAACGTAACTTTACACCAAAAATATGAAAAAAAAAAAAGTAATCATGGAGCTGCCTTTCTCTTCAAAACACTCAACCTTCCTCCCCTTTCAGGCTTATCCACCATATACAAGCTGGAAACAAATTCCACCATTTCTTCTGCCTAACACACAGCTGCCCACATTGTTCCAATAACTGAAAAATATCGATCATCATCTGGAGCATAGTCCATCTAACCATAGAGCTGCTGCTAAAAAAAAAAAACAAAGAAAGGTTAGACAAAACATCAAGGCATAAGAGGTGAAAAGGCTTGCAGTAAAACATATTTCAATCCAAAACTTGACAATTACTTGTAAGAATGTATAAGATTTTGTCCACTGCAATTCCAAAGCAAAGCTGAAAATGAGAACTGCAGATGACTTTAAAAAGTTTTGAATAAAGCAGTTGATCTCAGAGTATTGAATTCTTTGACACTGCCATGGCTGCAAACTTGACATAAATTTAGTCTATAAAGAACTTAGTGCCCAGAACGTGCAATTTTATGTACATTGCTCTGGAAAGTGCAAGTCCCTAAGATCCATGAAATTACACCAAAAGCTAAAAGGGTAGTTGATTAGAGCAATGAAGAAATCACTGACATACCGAAGATGGTCAACCACCGTGGAAAACAAATTCCCATTTCTCTCCGATCGTTTCGGTCTTTTGAGCTAAAACGAACTGGGTTTCCACCAAACAAGGATCTGAATACGTATTTGAATAGAGGCTCAGATATGTGGAAAATGGGGCAAAGAGGAGAAGACAATGACAATGCCATGGTTGCAAAATGAACCGGTTGCATGCTTCAAGTTTGCCCCACCAAGATACGAGTCGTGTTTCTCAATGCCCCAAATTTCAGCCCAGAATCATCGGGAAATATCATCATTGCCTCTTTAGAAAGATGGAAACGTTTCTACAACAACTCTTTGACAGTGTTCAAGAAAAATAAAGTGGAACAGAGGGAGTATTAGTATTAGTATAGTACTGCTGCCACTTCTTCGGAGGTAGTAGTATGGACTGCATACATTTTACCCTCCCCAGACCCTACTATGTGGGATTACACTGGGTTTGTTGTTGTTGTATTATTGGAAATTGCACAAACATAGAAACAGAGGGTTTCGGTTTGGTGGGACGGAGAATAGGCCAATCAGAGAGGCAACCACCCTCCAATAAATCCATTTTTTGATCTCTGTTGACCTCATTTTTGCTTCTGGGATGAACTGATAGATTGACGCTCAGGTCTGTATTGCTCAGGCAAAGAAATTCCGGTGACGCCTTGGCTGCAAATATTCCAAAGGTGCATGCAATAAATACAGCCATCCGGGTCATTGCCCAGCTGAGATACCAGTTGGGTACTCTCAATGCTCAATTACTAGCTCAAGAGGATAGATTTAAAGATCATCACTGTCCCGGTAAGGAACCATTTTTGACACTCTCATTATGTGTTTGTGTCCATATACAGAGGATTTTTTCGTTATTTAGGTTTAGAACTCCTCGAGCCTTTGGAAACAGCCGGGGTCTATCGGAAACAGCCTCTCTACTTCTTCGGAGGTAGCGGTATGGACTGCGTACATTTTACCCTCCTCATACCTCACTTTGTGGGAATACACTGGGTTTGCTGTTGTTGTTGAACTCCTCGAGCCTTCAACATCCAGTTGCACTAGTTGGAAGTGAGGCTAAGAACTGCAAAAAATAGGGCAAAGAGAAGGAAACAATCACCATAGCTGCAAAAGAACCAATTGCATGTGAAAGAGAAAACTCAATCACAAGCCACCCGGATTTGCCATGCCAAGATACTGGTCAGATTGTCTAGATGCCCCAAAAATCAGCCCAAATTACCGATATCATCAATGCCTCTCTCGGCAAAAATGGAAACTTTTCCACAAGAACCTGTTCGAACAACCTTAACAAGAAAACTTAACAAGAGTCTGTTTGGATGGAGGACTTATTTTAAGCGGCATTTAAGCATAAGCATAAAAGAAACAAGACCTTAGCTCAGAGGGTCATTTGCTCTTTTGCCCCATGCCCTTAAAGAATTGCAATTAAATGTAGCTCAGTATGATCAGAAAATTGAATAGTATTACTCCCATCAGCATCACATTGCGAGCATTGAAGGCGACGGCAACAACCATTGCTTCTTGTTTCTACTTTTGGAAAGGGTTGCTGGTTTGGTTGAAGGCGACGGCAACAACCATTGCTGGTTTGCTGGTTCATGGCCAAACAGCTCCTTTGATTAATGCAATATTTTGAATTTTAAATTTAGATATTTGAAAATTATACAAAAAATAATATAAGTTACAATCCATTCTCATATTAATACGATTTAAAAAATATATACGTTGAAGTGCACGGAGCGAGTAAAGTGTACAGCCCAAAATCCAGGAAATTACAGTAAAGGCTAAAAAGGGCTGTTAAAATTAGATCAAACAAGAAATCATTGACATACCAGAGACTGAAAAATTCCCAATTTTTTTCCTGATTACCTCAGTCTTTTGAGCTAAAATGAACTGGGTTTCCATCAGATCTGGATTTGAAATAGAGGCTCAAATGTGTGTTTGGTGAGGGGGGGATAGGAGAAGACAACAACACCATTTCTGCAAAATAAACCCCGTTTTGGGTTTTGCCCCGCCAAGATACAAGTCGAGTTTTCTCCGTGCCCCAAATTTTTTCAGCCCAGAAGAACCATCACACAGCAAATATCAGCATCACTGCCTCTTTAATATAGCAATTTGTGGACAGTTTTCAAGAAAAGAAAAAATGGAACGGAGGGAGTAATAATTAGTAGTAATATTGATGCTATAGCAATGGAGGGCTGTTAGTTTGGAGGGATGGAGAAATCATAGGTCAATCAGAGGGGGCAACCACCCTCCAAGAAATCCATTTTTTTGTTCTCCCTGTTGGTCTCATTCTACCTTCTGGGCTAAACTGATCCACATTCTTGAGTAAAGATTCTTTATAGATGGAGATTGGAGCCTACCTGTTTGGAAAGCCACCTGGTAAGTTTAGAGAGCTTTTGTCTCGTAAGTTTTGTAGATATTAACTTAAGCAGCATAAGTTGTGTAATATAAAAAGCATCAATTCTTTCACCACAAACAGATACTTGGGTAGTGCAGATTCACCTTTTCTCAAACATAAGCTAAAGCCCACCATGGCTGCTAGTACGAGGAGCCTTTGCTAGAGGCAGAAACCAAAATAGCTCCAATATCTCACAAGACCCACCAAAAGCTGCCACGCCAAGATACAGCGAAGCTCAACCATTTGATGAGTAAAGAATGAGAATCATCACAGCCTTATTATGGGCCTCATGTTGAAGGTCATATTAGTAGAAATGACACAATGTAGCCACATTCCAGGGATCACCCTAAGGATGTTGTTGTACACAAGGTAGCCACTTTAGGGCTGATTCACTACAACATTTTACTCCATATCAAATACGCTCATAGGAAGACACAAGTGACAATTGAGGTTCAGATTTGTATTATGCTCAGGCAAAGAAAGTCCAGCCAAGCTATGGCTGCAAATATTCACAAGTTGCATGCGACAAAATCACAAGCATCCGGGTCATTGCTCCACCAAGATACCGTCCGGGTAGTCTCAATGCTCAATTACTAGCTCAAGAGGATAGATTGAAGATCATCACTGTCACAATAAGGGACCATTTTGACATTTTCTCATGATGCGTCTATTTGTGTGTGTGCGCATACAGATGGATTTTTGGTCATTTAGGTTCAGAACTCTTCAAATCCTTGGACATCCAGTCAGACTAGTTGAAAATTGAGGCTCAGAGCTGCAAAAAATGGGGCCAAGAGAGGGTGAAAACGGTCATGGCTGCAAAAGAACCAGTTGCATGTGAAAGAGAAGACTCAATTACAAGCCATCTGGGTTTGCCATGCCAAGATATGTGTCATATTGTCTCCATGCCCCAAAGACTCAATCACAAGCCATTTGGGTTTGCCATGCCAAGATATGTGTCATATTGTCTCCATGCCCCAAAAATCGGCCCGATTAACTGTATAATCACTGCCTTAAAAATGGAAACTTTTTTAAAAGAGCCGGTTTGAACAACCTTAATAAGGAAAAAAAAAACTATTTGGATGAGCTTAGTATTTTAAGTAGCTTTTAAGCATAAGCATAAAACAAATGAGATCTTAGCTCAAAGGGTCAATTGCACTTTAGCCTCGTGCTCTTAAAGAACTGCAAATAAATGTAGCTCACAATGATCAGAAAATTGAATAGTACTACTGCTGTCAGCATCACATCGCCACCATTGAAGGTGATGGAAACAAATATCGCTTCTCGTCCCTGTTATCAAAAGAAAAACAAGCAAAAAAGAAGGTCCATTGGGCTTTATGTGCACAATGCAAATACAGCGTGAGCTTTAACGAAGAGAGGCTCAAAGGGAGGAAGAAAAAAAATATATCTAGTCCAAGACTAATAATTATAAGAAGAATGACAAATGTATGGACAAGGAAATTGAAAAAAATTACGATAAAGTGAAATATCAATTGCTTAGTTTCGCTTCTAATTGGCAAGGAAAAGTATGCCTTAGAGCCTTGGTGACAGACATAAAGCGCACATTAAGTGATGCAAAGCGCTCAACATGTTTTAAGCCTTGCTCGGGACATAAGCGCGCCACTGAAAACACAGCTTCTTGTTTCCACCTTTGTAGAGGGTTGTTGGTTTGGCTACAAGAGAAATCATAGGCCAATCAGAGGGGGCCAACCAACCTCAAAAGAAATTCCCTTTCTCCCTGTTGGGCTCATTCTTCATCCTAGGCTGAGCTTGCATCACTGAGTCATTCACAGTTACTGCCCCTATTTAGTGCTGGTCTTTAATTTATGCCCCTCGTAACAAACAACTTCTTGGTGAAACATAAGTTTATATTTTCGCATAGTAATATCCTGCAATTTCTGTTCGGGTATAACTTCAATTTCTAAAGAATTTAACATTATGTCCCCAAAACATGCAATTAGGGTGTGTTTGTGGAAGAAAATATTTTCCTATTTTTTCATGTTCGGTTAAAGTTTTAGAAAAATATTTTTTTTATAACAACAAGCTCTTGAAAATAAGCTCCTCAATAAATGTAGCGAAAACAAGTGACATGTAGCAAAAGAAAGTGACTTATCTCCTCTCACCCTTACAACCACCCACCCCAGCAAGCCCCACCCCGCACCCACCTCCACCTCACCCCCACCCCCTACAACTCTCTCCCTCTGCCCCACAACAACACCATCAACCTATCCCGCTACTCATCCTCTAATTTTGTGTTAGATATAAACAAATATTTTTAGGATAATGTTTTTATTTACT
This sequence comes from Capsicum annuum, assembly GCF_002878395.1. Classification (NCBI taxonomy): domain Eukaryota; kingdom Viridiplantae; phylum Streptophyta; class Magnoliopsida; order Solanales; family Solanaceae; genus Capsicum; species Capsicum annuum. The sequence goes on along the minus strand of NC_061119.1, from coordinate 32,270,228 downwards.
TTTATTTTTCAACAATTTTTTATTTTTATTTATACCAAACACAAAACCACTTATTTTTCTAAAAAATACTTTCTTCGAAAATATTTCCCATAGAAAACATTCTCCTCCATACCATACCAAAAACACCTTAAATTACAGCAAAAGCTAAAAAAAGCTATTGATTAAAGCAAAGATGAAATCATTGACATACCACAGATGGCCAACCACCCTGAAAAAAGAGCAACCCGGTGCACAACGCTCCCAATACCACGGAGCCGGTCACAAAGGTTTATAGCATAGAGTATTATTCTGCATTTCTGCAAGAGGCTGTCTTCACGACTTGAACCATAACATTCTGATCACATCACATTAACTTTACCAGTTACACTTAGACAAATCCCCACCTTTATAAAATAATTGCTCCCTCCGTTTCAAAAAGAATGATCTAGTTTGACTTGACACGGAGTTTAAGAAAGTAAAGAAGATTTTTTATTCTTATGGTCCTAAATTACAGTTGTATCAAATGTACCAAAATGTTTTTCAATTTTGTGGTTTTAAGCACGTCACTTGTAAAGTAGAAATTAAAATATTATAAAAAAAAGGGTCATTCATTTTGAAATGGACTAAAAAGGAAAGTAAATTATTTTTTTTTGAAACGGAGGGAGTACAAAAATACCCAATAATGCTTATCTTCTTTGGATGTATCAGGAGCTAATTATGTATCTTGACACATCTAAAATAAAAAAGAGAGTATTGGAAGCTAATTATGTATTTTTGTAAAGAAAACAATGTATTTCATTGGATGTATCGGGGGCTAGACCCAAAATTGAGATTTTAGCAATTATGCAAATATCAAAATTTCCTATAATTAAGAAAACTGTAGGGATTTATATTGTTTCTAAAAAAAATCATTTTTGACCCGGACCTGAATTTATCAAATAGAGGGAGGCTCAGATGTGTGTAAAATGGGGAGCAAAAAGAAGAAAAATACGACAACGCCATGGCTGCAAAACGAACCGGGTTTCGAGTATTGCCCCGCCAAGATACAGGTCGGGTTTTCTCCATTGCCCCGAATAATAACAATAATTTTCAGCCCATATATCATCATCACACAGCAAATAATTAATATCATCATCATTGCCTCTCTTTTTTTTGGTAGTAGCAATTTGTGGACTGTGTTTCCAAAAGAAAAGTACAAAATGTATCAGAGGGCGTAATAATATTAGTGTTGGCATCAATGCCAAAGTAGAGTTCATTGGAAATGAGAGGAAGGGAGGGTTGTTGATTTTGGTGGAAATGATTTGTTATGATCTCAATTCTCAAAAGCTAAAAAGGAGTAATCACAATATTTTTAGGATAATTTTCTGATAGTATATTGACTGATATTGAGTAATGATTACAACTAATGAAAACTAAAGGTAACTAAAAATATGAAAAACTATCTACTCGACTCCATAGATGAGCTTGTAACCTGTAGAAGGGAAGAGAAGAGAATAGAATAGAATCAGATTAGAGGATAGAAAGAGAGATGAGAGGATTCAGAAAATGAGGGAATTTGGACTATACCAGTAATGCCATAATACTCTGCCAAATGAGTTTTTTAGGTTTTATAACAAAACTCGTCCAGCTGGCTGCATCTGAGCTCTTGGAGCTCATTAACTCAATTCTGTTCGTGGCCGTTGATTTTAGTGTTAGTTATTTCCCTCTCTGTCTTTCTAGTTTCGAACTCGAGTGACTGCATTCATTTTATTGCCATTTCTCAAGTCATTACATACCCTTCCTCTTCAAATAATCCTTGACCTCAAGGATGAGCTAAAAATCTGAAATTTAGAACACCCCACTTGTTGAAGAACACCAAGTCCTCAAGGGTGTTATCCTCTTCCAGGATCGAATGAGAATTGATGTGAAGGACCACCAAATGAAATACCAATGCCTTCTGGATCAAATGGGAACTTGTAATCCTCAAGAATATACACGGAAGTCACATAGAGAAGACGTAAAAGGGCTATAATTCTATCATCTATGATTGCTATTTGAGAACCATAAGTAGCTTTCTTCATGCATATCATCTTCTCTTTAGGGACCATATAGTTCAGCAGATGACTATCCTCTGAAGTAGGTAGTTCACGCACGTTATAAAAGCTCAAAAAAGATGCAACAATTTTTGGAGGATCAAAATTATTGCCAGAGAAGAAATTAGAGTCTCTCCAAGGCACAACCCAAGTATCAAGCGCAAAGAAACTTGTTTGCACTGTGTTCTCCCATCCTTCTTGATTTGAAGATAAATCCAAGTCATAACTTGAATGATGTAACCTTATACCTCCACGAGTATCTACAAACAAATTGTTCAACACAATATTTGGAGGATCCTTTGATTTCTCTCGAAATACCAAGTCAGTCGAACGCCACATCCTACTCGAATGACTTCCATTGTATTCCATTTTGTGTAAGCCATGACTCAGCGATGCATCCTGAGAACTTGGCTGAAGAAGTTCAAAGTTATCATCCAAAGGCAAAAATGCTACAAGACAAGAAGCTAACAAGTATTCCAATTTTAGAAAGTTAAGCTTCCTTTCACATTGTCTTGAGCCCTTAGTTTCCTGCCTAGTGTCGAATGTTCCTAACTTAACTTCAGTTTTGGTTGACCAATTCACTAGTAATTCTTTTTGAGTAGTCCGTAACCATGTAGCTTTGCCATCTTCAAGTCTACGCCAAAAGTTATGAGCACACGAGTACATTGCAACAGGAAGGATAAAATCAAATAACCAAGAATGACATAGTCTACAAATATGTAGTAGTTTTTCCAGGGAACACTTTGCTCTAGCAGTAGACAAACTTCTAGCGATGACTGAATCCCTTCTTTGAGAAGCTTTCCAGATGGTACACCTTTCAACTGACCAATTGTGTTCAAAAAAATCAATTGAGGTTACCTTTTTAAGTCATCAAGCAAGGTTAATTACAAAATTGAGCCCCAAAGTAACATTATCTCCTTCCTGGATGATGTTGTTACTTGTAAGGATAGGCCTCCTATACCACTATAATCATAGTTATATATTGAAATGGCAGAAATTGAACAAATAGAACCAATATGCACAACAGGGAAATGGATAAACAACTGCCATCCAGTATCCCACACTCAATTGATGTTATCAGAAGATCTATGCAAACAAAACATGTAAGTAATATCACTCTCCAGTTTTATATTGAATAGCTTGTCACCAAGATCCATGTCAAGCTTATGTCCCATGTATTTAAATAGAAAACTCAGTACCTCAATTGAAATTGACCAAGGTGTACACTCAAGGCGGGTCGTGAAATTATAAGCACCGGACAGATCGTTGGGACCCATCAATTTTGGTATTGTATCCTCAACAATAAAAACATAAGGTTGTGAATCCAAATGCGAGTTCACAATATCGATCTTCGTGGTGTTTGTATTTTGGATGAAGTGAAGTTCAAGTAGAACTTCAGATTCAGCCCTTTGAGGACATTCGTCGAACACCTGGTCCTCGTTGTATTTTGAATCAATCTTACTGCTATTTTCAACCTTCAGCAGTTCGGCCATAGTTTTCTCCTTCATTCTTTTTCCTCGAACAATCATTAAAACAAAAGTGGCATTGGCAGTCAACACTGCGTATGCAACCATATACGCAAGAGTTACATTGGCAGTCAACACTACATATGCAATCCTCAGACCACCTCTGCCATTGTTTAACATTCACAACTATTCTTGACATTCCATCCATAAGGGCCCTCTATTTGCATTATTTCGTTCAACCAATTCAGCCATAGTAAATTCCGCAAATATCTTCTTCGAATTACTACCCACAGTCGAGACAGGTTTGTATCTCTGATACGAATTGTTATGATCTCAATTCTTAAAAGCTAAAAAAGAGTAATCACAATATTTTTGGGACAATTTTCTGATAGTATATTAACTGATATTGAAAGATGATTACAACTTATGAAAACTAAAGAATAACTAAAAATATGGAAAACAATCTACTCGACTCCATAGATGAGCTTGTAACCTGTAGAATAGAATAGAATAGAATCAGGTTAGAGGATAGAAAAAGAGATGAGATGATTCAGAAAAGAAGGGAATTTGGACTATACCAATTATGCCATAATACTCGGCCAAACGAGTTTTTTTAGGCTTTATAACAGAACTCGTCCAGCTGGCTGCATCTGAGCCCTTGAAGCTCACTATTTGAATTCTGATCGTGGCCGTTGATTTCAGTGTTAGTTATTTCCCTCTCTGTCTTTCTAGTTTCGAACTCGAGTGACTGCATTCATTTTATTGCCATTTCTCAAATCATTACATCTTTTGAGCTAAAATGAACTGGGTTACCCATCAGATCTGGATTTGAAATAGAGGCTCAGATGTGTGTACATATGTGTGTGTTTTGTGAGGGGGGATAGGAGATGAGAAGACAACGACAATGCCATGGCTGCAAAATAAACCAGGTTTCGGGTTTTGCCCCGCCAAGATATGACTCGTTTTTATCCATGCCATGAATTTTTTCAGCCCAGAAGATCACACAGCAAATATCAGCATCACTGCCTCTTTAATATATCAATTTGTTGACAATTCTCAAGAGAAGTAAAAATGGAACAGAGGGAGTAATAATTAATAGTACTATTGATGCTTATAGCAAAGGAGGGTTGTTGGTTTGGTGGGATGGAGACATCATAGGCCAATCAGAGGGGGCAACCATCCTCCAAGAAATCCATTTTTTTGTTCTCCCTGTTGGTCTCGTTCTACCTTCTAGGCCAAACTGATCCACATTCTTGAGTATTCTTTATAGATGGAGATCGGAGGCTATAAGGAGTTCCTGTTTGGAAAGCCACCTGGTAAGTTTAGATAACTTTTGTCTCGTAAATTCAGTAGATATTAAGTTATGGAGTATAAAAAACATCAATTCTTTCAACACAAAACAGATATTTGGTAGCTTAGATTCATCTTTTCTCCAACATAATCTAAACCCCACCATGTTTCCTAGCACAAAGAGCCTTTGCTAGAGGCAGAAACCAAAATAGCTACAATATCTCACATGACCCCCCAAAAGCTGCCACGCGAAGATATAGCGAAGCTCGACCATCTAATGAGTAAAGAATGAAAATCATCACAGCCTCATCACGAGCAGCATGTCGAAAATCTTATTTGTAGAAATGACACAAGGTAGCCATGTTCCAGATCACACCAGTAGGAGTGGACATATTTTGATTTAAATCAGAAATATTGAAAAATCAAGCCGAAATTTAATTTTGGTTTCAATTTTTTTATTTTTCGGATCGGATTTGATTTGTAATTTTAAAATTTTGATTTTTCTATTCGATTTTCAATTTTTTTTAAAAAAAATCGATTAAACCGAAAAATCAAAAATTTATAAATAAATAAATAATATATATATTTTATTATATATATATATATATATATATATATAAGGGGAGCCTTGGAGTAACTGATAAAGTTGCTGTCATGTGATCATGAAGTTACGGGTTCAAGCCTTGGAAACAGCCTCTGGAAGAAATGTAAGGTAAGACTGCGTACGATAGACCCTTGTGGTGGGGCCCTTTCCCGAACACCGCGCATAGCGGTAGCTTTAGTGCACCGGGCTGCCCCTTTTTAATATTATATATATATATATATATATATATATATATATATATATATATATAATATTTAGTAATTCACATTCATAATTAACATTTAACAGCAAATTCGTATATGCCGCAGACTGTTTATGGATTGTTTTAGTGACTCAAATATTTTATGGACTATTTTGATGATTTTGGACTGTTTTATGGACTATTATGCAAAAAATATGTTGTTTCGTGGACTATTTTTATGAGTTTTGTGTTGTTTTGTAGACTATTTATATAAGGTGATATTATATGTAATGATTAATGACATTATGTATTATGTTAAGCTTATGATTATTTCATTTCGGTTCATCCATGTTGAGTTATTTATAATTATTTATATTTGGGAATGAAAAACAGGTTTGAAAAAAATAATTTTTCTAAAAAAACCATCAATTTTAAATGTTCAGTTATGAAAAAGAGAGGCTAACTACTTTAATATTTCAAACTGAAATAAAAATCCGAAATAACCGAACCGAATTTATTTCGGTTTGGTTACGGATGTCATTTTTGTCGATCCGAAAACCGATAAATTGAACCAATATTAAACAATCAGACCGAACCGACCGAACGCCCACCCCTACACACCAGGTATGCTGTTATACACAAAATAGCCACTTTAAGGCTGATTCACTAAAACACTTCCCTCCATATCAAATACGCTCATAGGAAGACACAAGTGACAATTGAGGTTCAGATTTGTATTTATGCGCAGGCAAAGAAAGTCCAGCCAAGCTATGGCTGCAAATATTCACAAGTTGCATGCAACAAAATCACAAGCATCCAGGTCATTGCCCCACCAAGATACCGGCCGGGTAGTCTCAATGCTCAATTACTAGCTCAAGAGGATAGATTGAAAGATCATCACCGTCACAATAAGGGACCATTTTTGACATATTCTCATGATGTGTCTTTTTGTGTGTGTGTGCATACAGATGGTTTTTTGGTCATTTATGTTCAGAACTCTTCAAATCCTTAGACGTCCAGTCAGACTAGTTGGAAACTGAGCCTCAGAGCTGCAAAAAATAGGGCCAAGAGAGGGTGAAAACCGTCATGGCTGCAAAAGAACCAGTTGCATGTGAAAGAGAAGACTCAATCACAAGCCATCTCTGGGTTTGCCATGCCAAGATATGTGTCAGATTGTCTCCATGCCCCAAAAATCGGTAAAGTTGCTGTCATATGATCAGGAGGTCACGGGTTCAAGCCTTGGAAACAGCTTCTAGCAGAAATGTAAGGTAAGACTGCGTACGATACACCCTTGTGGTGGGGCCCTTCCCCAAACACCGCGCATAGCGGTAGTTTTAGTACACCGGACTGCCCTTTTTTAGTGTTGCCTCTTCAGAAGGGGCTAATTGGCAAGGAAAAGTATGCCTTTGAACCTTGATGACAGACACTAAAGCGCACATTAAGTGACGCAAAGCGCTCAACATGTTTTAAGCCTCGCTGGGACATAAGCGCGCCTTTGAAAACACAGCTTCTTGTTTCCACCTTTGCAGAGAGTGGTAGTCTTGGTTAAAGGAGAAATCATAGGCCAATCAGAGGGGTCAACCACCCTCAAAAGAAATTTCCTTTCTCCCTGTTGGCCTCATTCTTCATCCTGGGCTGAGCTTCCATCACTGGGTCATTCACACTTACTGCACTTATTTTGTGCTGGCCTTTAATTTATGCCCCTCTCGTAACAGACAACTTTTTGTTAAGACATAAGTTTATATTTTCATATAGTATATCCTACAGTTTTTGTTCAGGTATAACTTCAATTTCTAAAGAACTTATCTTATGCCCCAAAACATGCAATTAGGGTGTGTTTGTCAAAGAAAATATTTTTCAGAGTACATTTTCCTATTTTTTCATGTTCGGTTAAAATTTTAGAAAAACATTTTCTTTAGAAGAACAAGCTCTTGAAAATAAGATCCTCAATAAATGTAGCGAAAACAAGTGACATTACCTACTCTCACCCTTACAACCACCCACCCCAGCAAACCCCACCCCTCACCTTCTTCCACCCCACACCCCACACCCTATAACTCTCTGCCTCTCCCCCACCACAACGCCATCAACCTACCCCACTACTCATCCTCTAATTTTGTGTTAGATATATACAAATGTTTTTAGGATAAAATTTTTATTTGCTTTTATTTTTCAATGATTTTTTTATTTACGTACCAAACACAAACCACTTATTTTCCTAAAAGATGCTTTCTTGGAAAATATTTCCCATAGAAAACATTCTCCTTCATACCAGATTAAAGCAAACATGAAATCATTCACATACCACAGATGGCCAACCACCCTAAAAAAAGAACAGTCTGGTGCACAAAGCTCCCCTATTTGCTGGGCCGGACACAGAGGTCTATTGCATAGAGTCGCATTTATGCAAGAGGCTATTTCCACGACTCAAACCATAACATTCTGGTCACATCACATTAATATTACCAGTTACACCCCATAAAAGAAAATAACATAAACATACACCTTGACTTGCCATATTTACACAAATCCCCACTCTTACAAAGTAATTACAAAAATCCCAACTAATTGCGTATCTTCATTGGATGTATCGGGAGCTAATTACTCCCTCCGTTCGGTTTTACTTGACACATTTTAACTTGACACGCCTATTAAGAAAAACAATTAATAACAAGGCTATGTTACTATAGAATCCCGATGTTTAAATTGTGTTTTGAAATTAATTTAGAAAAAAAACAATTAATGTTAAGGGTAAAATAGGAAAAAAAAAATTATCTTTTCTTGATATGTCAAAAATGGCAAGTAAAAGTAGAAATGCAATTAAGAAAGTGACAAATAAAAACGAACGGAGTGAGTATGTATCAAACCCAAAATCAGAAAAAAAATATATATATATCAAAAGCTAGTTATGTATCTTTACAAAGGAAAAAATGTATATCATTGAATGTATTATGTATCTCAACAGTCCCAAAATTGGAAAAGTTGAATGGAGCTAATTATGTATCTTTACAAAAAAAAAAATATAATTTCATTGAATGTAGCATGAGCTAATAATATATTTCGACAGACAAAATTGGGATTTAAGTATTTATGCAAAATATAAAATTTTCTATAATTAAGTAGATTGTTTGGATTTATGTTGTTTTTTTAAAAAAAAAAAAAGAAAAAACTCCGTTTTTCGACCCGGATCCGAATTTGTCAAATAGAGGGAGACTCAGATGTGTGCAAAATGGGGGAAACAAATGGAGAAAAATACGACAACGCCATGGCTGCAAAACAAACTGGGTTTTGGGCTTTGCCTTGCCAAGATACGGGTCGGGATTTCTCCATTGCCCCGAATAATAATAATAATAATAATAATTTCAGCCCAGAAATCATTACCACACAGCAAATAATAAATATCATCATCATCGTTGCCTCTCCAAATACAAACTTAAAAGACACCTATTCTTCAATTTTCTCCTCTTTTTTTGGTAGTAGCAATTTGTGGACTTTTTTTTCAAAATAAAAGTACAAAATGTATCAAAGGGAGTAGTAATAATAATAATAGTAGTACTATACTATACTGTTGGTATCAATGCCAAAGTAGAGTACATTGAAAATGAGAGGAAGGGAGGGTTGTTGATTTAGGTGGAAATCATAGGCCAAACAGAGAGGGCAACCACCCTCCCATGAAAATCCATTCTCTCAGTTGACCTCATTTTGGGCTGAAATGATGCTCATGTACTTGAGTAGAGTGGAGACACTTTATAGATGGACCTAGAGAGTTATGAGATTGAATTATATGTGACAAAAAAATTTTAAAATGAAGTGTAGGTGACTCAATTCTTAAGAAAAAAGTGTGGTTTTCGCCAACTTGCATGCACCTTGACTAATTCCACGGACACCTGCCACCTCCACCTCCTGCTAGTAGCAGTAAGAGGTACCAATTAAATTTACAACAAAACTAAAAAGCAGCATTTCTGGATGGAGCTGCTTTCTTCTTCAAAACACCGAGGCCTTTGAGGCTTATCCACCAACAACTGCCTAACGCGGCTGCCCATATTGTTCCGACAACTCCAAAATATCTACTGTCATTGTCATCTCTGACATAGTCCACCTAACCATAGAGCTGCTGGAAAGAAAGAAAAAAAGGATAGACTTTGTCAAAGACATTAAGAGGTAAAAAGGCTAATATTAATTAAAACATACTTCAGTCCAAGACTTGACCATTACTAGTAAGAATGAATAAGATTTTGTCCCCTGCAATTCGAAAGTAAAGATGAAAATGAAAACTGCAGATCATTTTAAGAAGTTTGAGGCTCATGATATGCACTTGATCTCAGGCATTAAGTTCTTTAACACTGCCACGACTGCAAAACATATAGTCCGGGTAGCCCCACCAAGATACAGGGGTAAAACAACAATGCCCGAGTCAACCTGATCAGTAAAATTATCATCACGGCTGTGTTATTTTCCTTTTTCCAGCACATTGTTGCATGGTTTTACTGTTGATTTGCAACCTCTGAGAAAAGAGTATTAACAGTCAGAGAAAAAGATCAAAAAAGTACTTAATATATGGAGGCTGGTTACACAAACATATACATAAAGAATAAAGAGCTGTTGAGGTTAGAGCAAAACGAAAATGAGTTTATTTTAGAAATACCATCCGTATGAATAAGTTTACACTACCAGGTCGCTGAGAGGATATCTATAGGTAAGACGCCTTAAAATGTATATTGTTCAAGACAAACTACCTGCCACAACATGTGACCTGATACTGTAAAATATTATTCACGTTGACAGCGCATATAACTCAAATTCAAGAAAATAGACATCATAGGCATGATGGAAAAAGTCAACCACACTGAAAATGTGGTCATTCTTTAGTTGATGCAACTTATACCAAATTATTCCAAGAAATCTTTGAAAGGTTATCTCCATGACCAAATTATATTTGGCTCTTCAACAACATGGAATAATAGTTCTATGCTGAATCCAATTTGTTTGAAATTCATCTATATGGAATCAGATTTCAACTATGGACAGGCCAAAACCTTTGCACGTAGACAAATGAATATGAGAAATTGGAGACACCATAACCTTCATTCAATCTACAACAAGCCACTCAAGATAAAGAGCACCTTAGATTCTAAATAATAGACGTAAGAATCATGAAAGAAAGATCGGATGTGTATATAGCAGTTGTGCTCAGACCGAGCAGAGTGGCAATGTAACATCATATGGATGCAGCCGTGCTTCTGTTGCTGCTTCCAGAAGCAGTTATGGCGTTCTTGGAAACCACACAAATGTAAATACACATAAAGTCAGCATTTTGAACCCTGCAAAACTAAGTGGAAAGATCTGATGCATACCCAAAAGCAAAAGCTTCTTGATTTATAGCCAACTATAATCTTTAAGCTAGAATAAAGGCAACCATCCTCAGAATAAAACTATGACTATAACTTTTATACAAGAAGATGAACAAATGAAATAATAGAACATGGAAAATGCAGCAACCACCATGGCACAAAAAGAATCAGTTGCATGTGAAAGAGAAGACTCAATTACAATCCATCCGGGTCTGCCACACTAAGATACGGGTCAGATAGTCTCCATGTCCCAAAAATGAGCCCGGATTAGCAATATCATCAGTCTCTTCTGACAAAAATGGGAAGTTAGCCTAAAGAGCCCGTTTGAACAACCTAAATAAGAAAACTTAATAAAAACCTGTTTGGATGCACTTTATTTAAGCGGCTTAAAAGAACAAGCATAAAACAAATGAGACCTACTCGGAGGGTCATTTGCACTTTCTCCCCGCACCCTTAAAGAACTTATGGCCCATTAGTCATAAGTTCAAACTGTGCAATTAAATGTAGCTCAGAATGATTAGAAATTGAATAGTATTACTGCCATGAGCATTACACCGTGACCATTGAAGGCGATTGCAACAAATATTGTTTCTTGTTCCACTTTTGGAAAGGGTTGATTGGTTTGGTTAGAGAAATCATAGGTCAATCAGAGGGGGCAACCATCCTCCAAAATAATTTCCTTTTTTCCGTGTTGGCCTCATTCTTCATACTGGGCTGAGCTTCTGTTAATGGGCCATTCATACTTTTGTCCCTATTTTGTGTTGGTCTTTAATTTATGTCCCTCGCTACAACAAACAATTCTTTCGCGAGACATAAGTTTATATTTGCATATCGTAAGGCATAACTTCAGTTCTAAGCATTCAAACAACGCATATTTTGAGCCTCACTTCAGGGCTTAAGTGTGCCTTTGATAACACTGCACAAGTTATTGAAGTGAGGCTCAAAACTTGGGCTTTAATTAAAAAAGTTGTGCGCATTAATGAAGTGCAAAGTGCAAATAAAACGTGGGCTTTAATGAGAAAAGGTGCAAAGGGAGAAAAAATATATAATTATAAACATAGATGAAATAAATATGAGGAAAGAAATTGAAAAAAGAATTACGATAAAGTAAAATACCAATTGTTAAATGTAGCCTCTTCAGAAGAGGCTCATTGGAAAAGTGAAGTATGTCTAGAACCTTTATGACGACAAAGAAGCACACATTAAGCGAGGCGAAGCGCTCAACAAGTTTTGAGCCTCGCTTCAGGGTTTAAGCACGCCTTTGATAGCACTGCACAAGTTATGTGCGGGTAAAACTTCAGTTTCTAAAGAAGTTACAATTTTATGTCCAATGCAATGTAAAGTATAAGTCCCTAAAATCCAGGAAATCACATCACTAGCTAAAAGGGCTGTTGATTAGAGCAAAGAATAAATCAGTCAAATCACTGACATACCGGAATGGTCAACCACCATGAAAAAAATCCTCACTTTTCTCCAATTGCCTGAGTCTATTGAGCTAAGATGAACTGGGTTTCCATCAAACGAGCATCTGGATCCAGATCTGAAATTGAGGCTCAAAAAGGGGTGTGGGTGGGTGGGGTTTGGCACAAAAGGAGAAGACGACAACAACACATGGCTGCAAAATGAACCAGTTGGCATGATTCAGGTTTTGCCCTGCCAAGATACTAGTTGGGTTTCCTCCATGCCACGAATTTCAACCCAAAATCACCAACAATATCATCACTGCCTCTTTTCCATCTTTTCTATAGCAATTTGTGGACAGTTTTCAAGACAAGTTAAATGTATTGGAGGGAGTATTATTGACTAGTAATAATGCTGCCATAGCAACGGAGAACTGTTGGTTTGGTGGGATGGAGAAATCATAGGCCAATCAGAGAGGGCAACCACCCTCTAAGAAATCCATTTTTTTGTTCTCTGTTGACCCCATTCTTCCTTCTGGGATGAACTGATCCTCATTCTTGAGTAAAGACTCTTTATAGAAGGAGATTGGAGGCTATAATGAGTTAGGACCTGTTTGGAAAGCCACCTGGTAGGTTTAGAGAACTTTTGGCTCATAAGTTCTGAAGGAATTAAGTTATGCTCCATAAGTTGTGTAGTATAAAAAACCTCATTTTTTCAACACAAACAGAGATTTGGGAGGCTCTTGTGAGAAATATACGAGAAAAATATTATTGAATTGTTGTAACTACATTATTACATTGAGGCCCTATTTACAGACAATACATTCCAATCTTTTTCCTAATAAGACACTACATTACAATCCTTTTTCAAGTAGTATTTTATATGCTATTCCTATTCCTACTCATATTCTAGCACTCCCCCTCAAGCTGCTGCATAGAAGACATATGTACCAAGCTTGTTATGGATGTAACTAATATGAGAATCGGTCAGGAACTTGGTGAAGATATCTGCAAGAAAACTGATAAGGACTGCTTTGGACATCTGGGAAACCTCAATTGAAACGGAACAAACTGAAAAAATAATCCAAAAAGTAGTAAATATAGCCGTAAAGTCGATGTGTCGCTGGAAAATTGTCGAAAACTGGTATAAAATATACGGGTCATCTCGAAATCAATAGACAAGTAGATCTTGAACATGAAAGTCACCGGAAACTTAGCCGAAACATGCTCACACGCCGGATTATTAGATTTGATGGCTGAAAAGTGACTACAATCTGAGGAAAAAAAAGTATATGGGTAGGGTCGGAATGATGATTCAACTTCTGCTTCATATTTTAGTGTCATGATCATTTTGGACCTCCCAAAATTATGAATCTCTTGTCGAAGATCTTATTTGTGGAAATGACTGGTCCACTGAAATAGTTTCCTCCATACCAAAATACCAAAAGTAAGATACAACTCAAACCTCTCTATAGCAGCATCGTTTGTCCCAATATCTTTTGGCTGCTATAGAGAACATATAATACAACACGTGAAAGATCGGTTCCACAGAAAACATGACTGTTATTGTGAAATGTAGTTATAGAGGATGGTGTTATAGAGTTTTCTGACTGTAAGAGATAATTGAGGCTCAGATCTGTATTTATACTCAGGCAAAGAAAGTCCATCCATGCGTTCACTGCAAATGCCCCAATTGCGTGTAACAATCACATGTATTTGGGTCATCGCGCCAAGATACATGTGGGGTACTACTCTCTATGCTCAATTACTAGCTCAGGGGATAGACTGAATGATCATCACTGCCTCAACAAGGGACCATTTTTGTCATTTCTTCATGATATGTACTCATGTGAGTGTGTATGTAGCATACAGAGAATATACATGCACATCATGTTTCATAACTCAGACTTCAATTTTTTCAGGCATTGGGTTTAATCAGAAACCTCCATGGCTGCAACCTCCCCGCGTTACCCTGCCAAGATACGGCTCTTATCATCTCTGTGAATTGGAAGAGAAATAAGAGAAAACTCAACTTGATTATTCCCTCCAGCTATTGGGTTTAAATAGTTAAGTTTACATATCCAAAAAAGGAAAGGAAATCAGTATAAATCAATACCTAATTCTACTCAGAGTAAATCAAGCTACTTGCTATACTTACATATGTGCTATAGAATGTTCATAAGATTCTAACAATCTCAATAGCCAACCCAATTGCTCAAAAAAGAGAAAGGCATTACCAACAAAGCCATCAATTTCTCCCTGTTCTTACATTGATTTCTTGTTGTTTAGTTCATAAAACAGTCTGACAGCAGCAAGAACAGGAGAGAAAAAGTCTGTTCAACTTAACAGGATGTTTGGTATCTTCTGTTAGGCTAAGGGTTATGGACAAAAGTGTTCACTTTTTGCAAACAATAAGGACCATTGTGCTAAGGAGTATATATCAAGGACCAAAGTAGTCAGACCATGTACATTATGGACCATTTGGATTTTTTTCTCAATTTAACAAGGCTCGGATCTCAATTTAATCAGGCATTAAGTCTATCAGAACCGCCATGGCTACAGCCAGCAACCTCTCCAGGCTACCCCACCAAGATACACCTCATATCATCTCAATGCCCAAACCAGATTGCACAAAAACAACATTATCATCATATCCTTAAATTCTCCCTGCTCTTAAATTGATTTCTTGCTGCTCAATTGATAAGAATACAAAGGAACAGAAGAAGATACAGCAGCAACAACAAGGACAAGCCTCATTCTTTGAGATGATATTAAGTAGGCGTTTGGCCATAGATTTCAAATAGTTTCACTTTATTTGGAATTTATGAAGTTGGAGTTGAAGATGGAGTTGTGTTTCGTTATACTCTTTGCAAAGGAGAGAAAAGAATACCTTAGTTGAAATTCATGAAGATGGAGCAGGAAAACAGGTTCGGAGTACTTTTCCAAATTTGGAATCCAACTAGAAGTTGGATTTGGAAATTTTACAACCAAACACAGATATTTAACAAAATTAAAAGAAGTAAAAAATTATTCTAAATAAAAATTAATAATTCTCATGGCCAAATGACTCTCAAGATGAAAATGACATGGGTATCGACCCAACGAGGTCCTGAATTCGAGTCCTGGAATATCCAGAAGGACTAGATGTTGAGGCTCAGACCAGTGGAAAAAATGAGGAAAAGAAAGATGACAATGTCATGGCTGCAAAAGAACCGGTTAAATGTCAAAGAGAACACTCTATCACAAACCATTTGGAGCTGCAAAGCCTTCATACTGGGCTAAACTTCGACTATTCCTTAAATAACAGTCCTAAAATCAGTTATCGGTGCACTTCCCGCCACATACAAATGCAAAAAAGAACTGCTGGTTGAAGCAAAGAAGAAATCATTGGCATACCGGAGATGGTCAACCATCCTGGAAAAATCCATATTTTTCTCCGGTAGCCCAAGTCTTTTGAGCCAAACTGAACTGTGTATCCATCCAACGAGGTTCTGATTTAGAGCCCTGCAGATTCCAAATGACAAATTAGCAGTTGAGACTCAGATTTGTGTAAAATGGGGCAAAGAGAAGACAATAACACCACGGCTGCAAAATCAACCAGTTGCAGGATCCGCGTTTGCCACACCAAGACACGAGCAGGGGTTTGTCAATGCCCCGATTCTCAGTCATGATTAGAAATATCATCACTGCCTCTTTCAAAAGATGGAATCTTTTCTATAGAAATTTGGGACAGTTTCAAGACAAGTAAATTGGAACAGAGGGAGTAGTACTACACTACTACTGCTATCAGAATCACATCAACGAGAGTAGATATTTGCCTTCTCCCTTGGAAAATTTTCACAGGAAAGAGGGTTGTTAGTTCGGTTGAAGGAGAGTCATAGACCAATCAGAGATGACAACCATCCTCTAAGAAATACATTTTCTCTATGTTGGCCTCTTTATAGATGGGGGTATGGTGTTAGAATTAATTTTAACTATAGAGACCTAGGGTGTGTTTGGTATGGAGGCAAACATTTTCTGGTTCCGAGAATGGCCATCCATTCAAGACCGTCAAATGTTTGCCGTAAAACTTTTAGGGCTCAAAATTTAACTTTCTAATGAACATGCAAAGAGAAGATGACCATGCCATGGCTGCAGACACCGTTTTGTGGATGATGCCATGCCAGGTCCCCCGCCAAGGTACAGGTCTGATACTACCAATGCAGTAAAGCAGATAGCTCAGAAAGAAGCAAACGTTAGAGCGAGTCACTGTCGAACACAAAGTCACAAGTTTGATCCGTTCATTTAGCCTTTTCAATAAAATATTATATTTGCACCTGGGGTTTGTCGTCGTTGTCGATAGATCCATTTTACATGGGCCTGCGTGGAAATGAAAATGCAGATATCTATCTAGTTAGCACAGTCAATGGGAAAGTAAAGTGCTTTTGGCATTGAAATCATGGGCTTATAGAAGAAGAAAAAGTACACATCTTTTCTAGTACCACATTCTTAGATCTGGAGCTTGAGCAACAAATTGCAGCAGACGTTAATGAATTTTAACGATGACCTTAATTGAACAGGATCTGTTCTATTGGCTTGTACCATTGTATGCTTGAGTCTTTCGGAAACAGCCTTTCTACTTCATCAGAGGTAGAGGTATGGACTGCGTACATCTTACCCCCCCCAGACCCCACAAAGTGGGAATACACTGGGTTTGTTGTTGTTGTTGTTGTTGTATGATCTTGATCAGGCAAAGATAACGCAACCACGCCATGGCTGCAAACTCATTGATCGCGTGCAAAAGAGAGAATCTCAAATGCCAACCATCCACTGATTTGCCAGGCCAAGATACAGATCAAATTGTCCAAATTCCAGATTCAGCTAGCCCAGAAAGTGAAGCATCATAACTGCCTCTTCTCATGGCTGTAAAAAAGAAGACGTCTTTGTGAGAAGCACATATACCTACCTCACAAATTCCACTATTGCTTAGCCAAGATACTAATCAGCACAAAAATCTGATTTTCAAGCTTCCAGGAGAATATCATCACAGCCTCATTCACAAAGTTCAGGGTTTAGGACCTGTGGCCCAATGGATAAGGCGCTGGTCTACAGAACCAGAGATTCTGAGTTCAATCCCCAGAAGAGTCGTCTTAGTTTTCCAAAAAAACAGTTCAGGGTTTAGGATTCAGGTTTTTCTGGACAAGTTTGACAGGCCCGAGAGGGTTGAAAATATATTTTCCTTTATTGTTACCATAGCCATGGCTAATCATCGTCATCGTCATTATCATCATCAAGAGCATAATTGGCACTAGCTGGTGAAAGGGTTGTTGATCTTTCTCTTTGTAACAAAAGTGCTGGAAAATATCGGCTAAATTGAACTTCAGAGAAAGAGAATAACCACCCTTAGAAAATCTCAACCTTTCTCAAGTTCCAGAAAAAACCTAATTCTAGAACACAAACAGATATTTGGGAGGTTCAGATTACTCTTTTCCCAGACATAAGCTAAACCCCACTATGGCTGCAGTGTTAAGAAACCTTTGTGAGATACAGAAACCTAAATAGCTCCAAAATCTCACAAAACCTCGAAAGGATGCCACACCAAGATATGCAAAGAGAAAGCGAAACATGCCATGGCTGTGGATAGCAAGTGGACCAAATGATATGAATGAATTGGTGCCCATGAGACTGGTTACTGGATGGAGAGTATGCATGGATTACAGAAAGAATAACACTTGTACTCAATACGACCATTTTCCTATGCCGTTTATGGATCAGATGCTAGACAGACTTGCAGGCAGGGGTTGGTATTGTTTTTTTGACGGAGGTAGGGGTAAGTTCGTTGTACATCCCACCCTTCCCAGACCCAGTTGGGGGATCTCACTGGGTAATGTAGTTGTTGTAGTAACATCGGGGGAAGTGCACAGATATCCATTTTTGTGACCCCTTACTAGCTGAAAGTTAGGCCGGATTTGTGTAAAATGGGGCGAAGTGAAGACAACAACGTCATGGCTGCAAAATGAAATAATTGTATGATCCGAGTTTTCCCTGTCAAGATACGAGTTGGGTTTTCCCTGTCCCCAAATAACAGTCTATATTGGCAACATCATCATTGCCTCTTTCGAAAGATGGAAACGGTGGGAGTACAATTAACATCAGCATCACATCAATGGCAACAGATATTTACCTTCTTTTTTGGTCAAAACTAAACTGAACCATGAACACCCCTAAGTATTCCAACGGAAAAAAAAAAGAGGGTTATTGGTTGGCTTCAGGCTCATTCTTACTTCTGGGCTCAGATCTTTAATTCATTTCAGGCATTGAGTTATTTGACACTGTCATGGCTGCAAACTCTATAATACGAGTCGCCCTGACAAGATAGGGCCTGAAACAACAATGCCTGATTACCTCTCCATGCCCCAAACATCAGCCCAGACTAGCAATATCATCACAGCCTCTTTTGAAAGATGGGAACTTTCCCACACGTAGACGTTTGGACAATTTCGAGCAATTCTTAAACAAACATAAGATACGACCAGATTATATTTGGTAGGTTCAGAGGAAACAGAAAAGAGTACTAGTAATTCTGAAGAGGGTTGTTAATTTTGTTTATGGGAAATCATAGTACCTCTGAAAAGGGTTGTTGATTTTGTTTATGGGAAATCATAGGTCAATCAGAGGGGGCAACCACCCTCCAAGAATTCCCTTTTCTCTCTGTCGGCCTCATTCTTAATACTTGGGTTGAACCTCCATTTTTGTGGGGAAAAAAAAACTATGTTGCTCGGACTCTCCAAAAATGTTGCCTCACCCGTTTCATAGATAGAGAGACAGGAAGACACACACACACACATATAAACATACTTATATATATATTTCTCACACAGATAAAGATAAAATCACTGGCATACCGAAGATGGTCAACCACCCTGAAAAATCCTTTTTTCCCTCCGATTACCTCATTTTTAGCTAACTTTGATGGAGAACTGCATCTGAAAACTGAAGAACCCAATTGGGTGTCTTAGTTCCTGAGAACGACCATCCATTCAAGACCATCAAATGGTTGTTGTACACTTTAGGGCTCAGATTTTGCTGTTCTACATATATGCAAAGAGAAAGCGACATCGCCGTGGATGTAAAACACCGTTTTGCAATCAATGCTTTACCGGGTCGCCCTGCCAAGGTGCAGGTTGGATTTTCTCAACTCATGAAGTAGATAATAGCCCAGAAAGGAGAAAATCATCATCACAGACCATTTTTAGATCAACCAACATTCTTGTAAATGACCCATTCAAAGCAGCTACCTTTGTTGTGTCATTTCTACCTAGCATTTTGCAGGGACATAAAAGTGACTATTTGCGAAAATGAGTTGGAATTTTTTGAATGAAGAAGAAATCATGGACATAGAAGAGAGGGAGCAACCACCCATTACAGAAAATCCCATTCTATCTCTCTCTGATATCTCATTCTTCCTTTCTGGGCTAAATATGGTGAGGGTTCTGCCATAAGCTTCTTCATCATAGCCTCTTTTGAAAGATGGAAACTTTCCCACAAGTTAACGTTATCGAGCAATTTTTAACAAAGATCAGCAAATATTAGAGTGATGTTTGGTCTAAAGCTCAAGAGGAAACAGCAAAAGGTACTAGTACGTCTGAAGAGGGTTGTTGATTTTGTTTATCAGAAAATTCTAGGCCAAGCAGAGGGGCAGCCACCCTCCAAGAATTCCCTTCTCTCTGATGGCCTCATTCTTCATGGTACAGGGGTATATTTGGCCCTTTTCCGTTCGTCATACTGGGCTAAACCTCCACTTTTCTATGCTTTTGCTGCTGCTTTGCCTGAAAGCGCAGCCACAAAGGAGCAAAGTAATCATAGATAAAGAGACATAAAGAGACAATATAAAAGGGCAGCCCAGGGAGCTTTCCCACTACTGGGCAGAATGGCCAAACAACAAGGTCTATTATACGCAGCCTTACCCTTCATTTCTGCAAGACGCTGTTTCCACAGCTTGAACCCATTACCTCCTGTATCACATGGCAGCAACTTTACCATATATATTAAGTACCTGGTATATATGCTTAAAGGGCTGTTTATTAGAGCAAAAAGGAAATTCATAGACATACTAGAGATGGTTTACCACCCTGAAAATCCTTTTTTTTTCCTCCGATTACCTCATTTTTTAGCTAAAATTTTATGGACAACTGCATCTTAAACTGTGTTCAAGAAAAACTGAAAAGCCAATTGTGTTTCTGTAAAACTTTAGGGCTCAGATTTTTCTGTATATAAGCATGCAAGAAGAAAGGAACACAATTGATGGCTGCACAACGATTTGCAAATGGATGACGTACCGGGTAGCTCCGACAAAATACAGGTGAGGTTTTCTCCATGCAGTGAGGTAAATTATAGCCCAGGAAGAAGCAAATTGTCATCACAGCCCATCTTTTCACATCAATCAACATCAGTTATCATCACCATTACAAGCGTGGAAATTAAATGCAATGACATTCTTGTAAATCATCTACTAAAGTGGCTACCTTGCTGTGTCATTTCACATTGTATTTACAAGGACATCAAAGTTGATATTTGTGAATATCAGCTATAGTAGCAGCAGAAGCCGAAGCAGAAAATGGAAGAGCTCAAGATCATATAGTCCCTTCTTTCATTTCTAGCGCTCTTTTCTCTCAAAGGGTTGTTGATTTTCATCACTGGGTTGTTGTTGTTGGTTGTTGATTTTCATGAATGGAGAAGAAATCATGGACATAGCAGAGAGGGACAACCGCCCTTCTCTCTCTCTCTCTCTCTGATGTCTCATTCTTCATTTCTGGCTAAACGATGGTCAAGTTTTTGCCATAAGTATTATCATCACAGCCTCTTTTCAGTTCTCAAAGATGGAAACTTTCCCTCAAATAGGTGCTTGGACAATTTCGAGCAATTTTTAACAAACAGAAAATAAGATCAAGGAGTCCCATTCCGTTATCGTCCAGCGGTTAGGATATCTGCCTTTCACCCAGGAGACCCGGGTTCGATCCCCGGTGACGGAACCTCTTTTCGAAGGGGAGCCTTGGAGTAACCAGTAGAGTGCGTACAATAGATCCTTATGATCGGGCCCTTCCCCGAACCCTGCACATAGCGGGAGGTTAGTGCACCGGGCTGCCCTTTTGTCATTTTTCCTGAGCCGGCGGTCTATCAGAAACAACCTTCTACTTCATCTGAGGTAGTGGTGTGGATTGCGTACACTTTACCCTCCCCAGACCACATTTTGTGGGAATACACTGGGTATGTTGTTGTTGTAGAAAATAAGATGAAGAGTATGTTTGTTAAGCTTAGAGAAAACAAGAAAACAGTACTAGTACATCTGAAGAGGTTGTCAGTTTGGTTGAAGGAAAAATTATAGGCCAAACAGAGGGGCAACCACCCTTCAAGAATTTCCTTTTCTCTCCATTGGCCTCATTTTCATGCTGGGTGAACCTCCACTTTTGTGTTAAAACACTCTCATTCCTGTAAGTCTGCTTGACTGTCCCTTTTCTATGCTTTCACTGCTGCTTTGCCTGAAAATCCAGATATGCAGGATCAAAGTAGTCATAGATAGAGAGACAGGAAGAGACATACAATACACACATACAGAGAGAGAGAGAGAGAGAGAGAGAGAGGGAGAGAGAGAGAGATGCTAAAAGGGCTGTTGATTAGAGCTAAAGATAAAATCACCTGGCACACTTGAGATGGTCAACCACCGTGAAAAATCCCTTTTCTTACCCAATTACCACATGCTTAGCTAAAATTTGATGGAGAACTGAATCTGAAACATGGGGTGCTCAACAAAAAATGAAGAACCTAATTGGGTATCAGAATTCCCGAGAACAACCATCCATTAAAGATGGTCGCCGTACACTTTAGGGCTCAGATTTTGCTGTTCTACAAATATGCAATGAGAAAGCTACATCACCATGGCTGCAAGACACCAGCTTGCAAATGGATGCAATACCTGGGTCACCCCGCCAAGATATGGGTTGAATTTTCTCAACTCGATGAAGTAGATTATAGCCCAGAAAGAAGCAAATCATCATCAGAGCCCATTTTCAAATCAATCAACATTCGTGTAAATGTCCCATTGAAAGCGGCAACCATCATTTCTATCTTGTAACAAGGACAGCTTGCATCCGCCACGACTAATTCCACAAGATGCCTACCACCCCCCACCAACAATAGGTACCAAGAACTCTATCTACCAAGGCTAGAACAGATGGGAAGAAATCACCTAGCATTTTGTCTCTACTGGGATTTGAACTTGGTACCTCATGGTGCGCAACTGACGTCATTGACCACTAAGCCATATCCTTGGGTGCATTTCAACCTTGTATCTCACAGGGATATAAAAGTGACTATTTGTGAAAATCAGTTGTACTAGCAGCAGAAGCAGCAATTGGAAGAAGCATATATATATACACAAAAATCAACATTCTTGTTCTTTTTTCTTCTGAAAGGGCTGTTGATTTTCCATGAATGGAGAAGAAATCATGGACAAAGCAGAGAGGGGCAAGCACCCTTCAGAGAAAATCCCATCTCTCTGATTCTCATTCTTCCTTTCTGGCTAAACTATGATGAGGGTTTTGCTATAAGCATTATCATCATAGCCCCGTATGAAAGATGTGAACTTTCCCACAAGTACGCATTTAGACAACTCAAAGCAAGCTGGATCAACTATACAATCCTCATCATGTCACTCGTTTAGACTCAGCTCAAACCAATATTATAAAACATGATCATAAAGAGAAGTAAGCATTATTCTTTACCTGACCCGAGGGTCTATCCAAAACAGCCTTTGTACCTTCACAAGGTAGGGGTAAGGTCTGTACACATCACCCTCCCCACACCCCACTAGTGAGTTACACTGGGTATGTTGTGGTATGATCATAAAAAAAGGTAAAGGATGGAAAAACAGACCACCCATTATAGGACTAAACGTAACACAGCGAAGAGGCATAGATTTGATCTAACAGAAAAAGTCTAATCCACAATGGCTGCATAAAGCAGAGACCTTTTGTGTGAGAGCACATAAGAACCCACTCACAAACTCCCTTGCCTTTTGCCTAGCCAAGATACGAATCGGCTCAATAACCTGACTTGCAAGCTTCCTGGAGAATATCATCATAGCCTCATTCACAAAGTTTGGGGTTTAGGATTCAGGTTTCTGCAGACAAGTTGGGTGGTGGTTGGGGGTGGGATTATGTAGTCTTTCCTAACCTTACTTGAGTTCCATAAAAAGCCTTACCCTATATATTTCAGAGGCTCAGATTTGCTCTCTCTCAGACATAAGCTAAACAATGTCAGGGCTCATATTTTGCTTTTATATGAACATGCAAAGAGAAAGCAACCACGCCATGGCTGCAGACACCGATTTGCAAATGATGCCATACCATGTCTCCCTGCCAAAATACAGGTCAGATTCTATCAACGCTGTAAATTGGGGAAGTGCACAGAAAGCCAATTTCAAGACCCCTATTAAAAGATCAATTGGAAGTTGAGGCTCAGATCTGTGTAAAATGGGCCAAAGAGAAATGACGACGCCATGGCTGCAAAAAGAACCAATCATATGATCCTTGTTTTCCCCGACAAAATATGATTAGGGTTTTCTCCATGCCCCAAATATCAGCCAAATCTAGCACTATCATCATTGCCTCTCAGATAATAGGAACTTCTGAATAGCAATTTGTCAACAGTTCCAAAACATAAAAAGGAACGGAGGGAGTACTATTACTATCAGCATCACATCAATGGCAACAGGCATTTGCCTTTCTTTATAGGTCAAAAACCGAACCATGAACACCCCTAAATATACCAAAGGGAAAAAAGAAGGAAAACAGAGGGCTGTTGACTTTCGTTGATGGAGAAATCCTAGGCCAACCAGAGAGAGCAACCACCCTCCAAGAAGTATTTTCTCTCTGTTGGCCTCATTCTTCCATCTGCGCAAACTGTTATTGTTGTGTGATAGACTCCTTTAGGGCTCGGATTTTGTTGATCATGCAAAGAGAAAGCAACACACTGCGGCTGCAGACACTGGTTTGCATATGATGCCATACCAGATTGCCCCGCAAAGATACGGGTCAAATTTTCTCAAAAGCAGTAAACTAGATCTCACCCAGAAAGAAGCAATCATCACCATAGCCCATTTTCAGGTGATCTGCGAACATCAACAGTACTTCCCGTCCAAAATTGTCAGCAGAGGAATTTCGTACTTCCCGATTGGGATATGGCTCAACTAGTGATGACTATAAGATTCTTAAGATGATCAGACAGCAGGCAATGAAAATCTAGTGCTGAAAAGTGGTTCCTGGAGAAAAATTGGTAAACATCATACTAACATTTACCTGGTGTTGTCTACTATGGACTCTGTGGCATTTTTTTTTTTTTTTTTTTTTTTGAGAATTTGACTCCTTGGCATTTATACATGGACCATTTCATTGGCTTGGTTGTCAGAAATAATTTTGGGGTTCAATTTAGTATTTCCAAAACGTCAAGAGCGGGAGGAATGCTTTGTGGTTATTCTATTTATAATCATCAGGGGAAGGAGTCCTTATTCAGCCATACCGAAATATAAATTTTTAGATGGTGAAGTGCTACTCTGCAGCACACTTTTGGAACATTTTGGTTCTGTATTTAGGACATCCAAAGGATCTTCTGAATTATGACCTCAAAGTGAAACACCAGAACGGATTCTCCTTTGTACAGAAAGCTTGATCTCTCCACAATTACTTACTTCGGGGTTGGCCATATAGAGAGAGTTTATCAAAATGCTCGCAATTATGAACCCCAATAAGAGACGAGTCATAGCAACAACAATAGATTCTGTAACTCCGTGGTTTACCGTTTGACGCCCAATCAAGCTTTTCTACGTCCTCAACCAGTTAAACTGATGATAAAGAAGAATAAAACAAGGAAATCTCATCCTTGGAAAGGTACCATTGGCTGACAAGAACTTTTTGGGTTTTTATTATTCTTGACATGATTGAGATGCTTCATCTTAAGTTAGACTCAGAGATTAATGTCTTCCAAAAAATTGGAACACATTTGAATCGAAGAAGAGACTGCAAAGGTTTTGCTGTAAAACACACCATTTTTGTGAAGTAAAACACTCTGATTTATCAGAGATACCTTAGAGGGCTCAGGTCTGTTGCTTATGGTATTATAGGATATTGTTGATTTATATTGTATCTTGTTCTTTTACTATTCCTTGTTCAGATTGTTTTATTGTGCGCCGGGGGGGGTCTATCGGAAACAGCCTCTCTACCTCACATCAGAGGTAGTCGTATGGACTGCGTACACTTACCCTCCCCAGACCCCACTTGGTGGAAATATACTGGGTATGTTGTTGTTGTACCTTATAGGGCTCAGATTTTCTGTACATGAACAGGCGAAGAAAAAGAGACACGCCATGGCTACAAACACCGTTTTGCATATGATGCCATACCGGGGTCACCTAGCCAAGACACGGGTCGGATTTTCTTAAGGCAGTAAAAAAAGAAGCAATCATCATCACAGCTAATTCTCAGATGATCTGCGAAGATTAACATAGAAATGACAACAGGTATCCACTTTTAGGACTGCTGTGGGTTAGCAGTGTAGCAGCAGAAGCGGAGAAATAAAGAGTATATAGCCACCTTTTTACAGAGATAAATACTGAAGGGTCGTTGTTGAGATGGTTTATCATTTTCCTTTTCTTGTTTTTCTTTTTTCTCAAAGGGTTGTTGGTTTCACATAGCCTTTGCTCAGTTATAAGATAAACCCGGATATGGCTGCAAGCTTAAGAAACTTTTGCTAGACAGAAACCAAAATAGCTCCCATATCTCACAAGACCGCCAAAAGATGCCACATCAAGATATTTGCAAGGCTAAACCATCTGATGAATAAAGATTGAAAATCTTCACTGCCTTAATGAACTTATTTGCTAAGGAGTGGTTATGAAAATACGAAATTTGTGTCATTGGCTGTGCTGAGAATGAAAGAGAGTGGGCAACTACTCAAAGAACTCCCTATAGCTCTCTGAAACCAGCAGCCTCAGACTTTGACTTATGAGATTTCTGCTATTGTCGTCACCTTCTGCTATATCAAATATGCCCAAAGTAAGATTTAAGTGACAATTGAGGCTCAGATCTGCTTTATGCTCAGGCAAAGAAGTCATGCCATGCCATGGCTGCAATACCACGCTGCATGTAATAAATAAAAGGCAACTGAGCCAATGCCCTGCTAAGATACGGATCGATACTCTATCCTCAATTACTAGCTCAAGAGGATAAATTTAAAGATCATCACCACCTCAATAAGGGACCGTTATGGACATCGTTTCATGATATGTATCTTCTTCTTCCTTTTTGTGTGTGTTGTATATACCAACACTATACATGTGCATCATATACAATAACAAGGCTCAGGTTTCAATTTAATCAGGTATTGTGTTTATCAGGAATCGCCATGGCTGCGACCTCACCGGGCTACCCGGACAAAGAAGTAATTATCTCAGGCAATGAGTTCTTTGACACTGCCATGGCTGCAAACCCTATAATACGTGTCACCCTAACAAGATACAGGCCTGAAACTACAATGCCATGCTCGATATGCTCTGATAAAGAAATGGACCTTGGGCCTAACTCAACCTCAAAAGCTAGCTCATGAGGGGAGGATTACCCAAGACCATATAAGGAGACCAACCAAGGACCCTTTAACCCACCGATGTGGGACTCCAACATGCTCAATAACAATCAATCATCACAGCCCCATCATTTCCTTTTCCATTTCTTTGTTATATGGTTCGGCTGTTCCTTTGGCAACACAGCCTCTGAGGAACCGAGTACAACAGTAACAGAAAACAGAGAAAATGATCAATTCCTGGTACTAGTGGTGTAGTGGTAGAATAGTACCTGCAGTACAGACCTAGGTTCAATTCCCAGCTGGTGCATTCCCTTTGGGATTTGCGCTCAATGCGGTGATTTGGATCTTCGCGCTTGTCCGATAATTGTACACCTTATCAAAAGAAAAATAATCAAAATGGTTCTAAATGCATGGGACAGATTAAACAAATAACACAAACAAAAAGAGCTGTTTGTTAGAGCTAAAAGAAAATAGAAATCATGGGCATGCCGGAGATGGCGAACCACCCTAAAAGATCCCTTGCTTATACTATTGTCTCATTCTTTGAGCTAGAACTTTGATGGAACAGCAACAAGGTGTTCAAGAAAAACTGAATAACCCAAACCGGTTTCATCAAACGAGAGATACCGAGTTACAGACCCAAAAAGTCCAGATGTACTAGTTAGAATTTGAGACTCAGATCTGTTTTAAATGGGGCAAAGAGAAGACGACGACACGTCATGGCTGCAATACAACCAGTTGCATCTGAAAGAGAAGGCGCCTCAGTCACAAACCAC
Source organism: Capsicum annuum (assembly GCF_002878395.1). Taxonomy (NCBI): domain Eukaryota; kingdom Viridiplantae; phylum Streptophyta; class Magnoliopsida; order Solanales; family Solanaceae; genus Capsicum; species Capsicum annuum. The sequence goes on along the minus strand of NC_061119.1, from coordinate 32,242,496 downwards.
CCGGGTTCCCCCTGCCAAGATACGGGTCATCCTATCCCCATGCCCCAATCTATCAGATGTCAGGACAGATTAACTATATAATCACTGCTTCTTTGAAAAGATGAAACTTGTCCATGGCAGGCGTTGGACAATTTCAACCAATATTTGACAGACAAATGCTAAGATACAACAACAACAACAACATACCACAGCATACTCCCACAAACTGGGAAGGAGTCGATCCAGTTCATAACCGGGATTTTGAACCCGACGTGAATCGAACATGCAACCGACTGATCTGGAGCCAGACGCACTACCATTGAAAAGAGGGTTGTTGGTTTTATTGATGGAGAAATCATAGGCCAAGCAGAGGGGGCAACCACCCTCCACGAAATCCCTCCTCTCTGTTGGCATCATTCCTCATACTCCAATTTTTGTGTAGTAAAACACTCTAATTTATAAGAGAAATTCAATGGAATCATAAGTCTGAATTCAAGAAAACAACCTTTCTTTTCTACGCTTTTGCTGCTGCTTATCCTCAATAAATAAACATGTTTAAGAATGTTAACAGGATATATTCTTAGTAAAACAAATAGAAAAGATAATAGAGGGTTATTTTTGAAGTGGAGACTTACGGGTCTTTTTCCCCAAAATCATTTTTCATTTCTCTCTGATGCCTCCTTCACTGAGCTGATATTAAGAAGAAAATGACATGGGTTCCCAACTGAAGAGGTCCTAGGTTCGAGTCCTGAAAGGACCAGATGAATTGTTTCGATTTTGAGGCTCAGATATGTGTAAAATGCGGCGTAGAAAAGATGACAATGCCATGGCTGCAAAAGAACCGGTTGCATGTGAAAGAGAAGGCCCAATCACAAACCATCCGGGTTTGCCGTGCCACGATACGAATCAGATTTTCTCCACGCCCAAAATATTTCAGCAGGGATTAGCAGTATCATCATTACCTCTTCTGAGAAATGGGAGCTGTTCAATAGTTCTAGGACAATTTAAAAGTTTCTCATCAAACAAATGGAATCTTCAGATTTGAGGATGTTTTGGACCAAAAACATTGCCTTTAGCTTTAACAAAAAAAAGTAACATTGTGATCAGAATCACCAAAGGTAATTGCTTGCTTTCGTCTTCTGAAGAGGGTTGTTGGTTTGGAAGATGGAGAAATCATAGGCCAAGCAGCGACTGTGATCAGAATCACCAAAGGTAATTGCTTGCTTTCTTCTTCTGAAGAGGGTTGTTGGTTTGGAAGATGGAGAAATCATAGGCCAAGCAGAGAAGGCAACCACCCTCCAAGAAATCCCCTTTTCTCTCCGTTGGCCTCATTATTTATACTGTGCCGAGGCTCCATCCACTGACATGGAAAAAAACTGAAATTTATATAATAAAATAAGTGGCGATGAGAGTTCAGAGCAAAAGATAGTAGTAACAGTGAGATTGAGACCAAAACAGACACTATACGTATAGACACACATACTCGCTGTGATGGCTGAAAACCTTTAGCATGTTCCCATAAACACTAACCAGGAGACTTTGCCAAGCTACGGCTCAAATTATCTGATGCATCATTGGATTGGCTAAGAAGAACATCATCCTAGCCCTCTCATATTTATTTATCATTTTCTCCACTATACCTTTTCTCATCCGATATGGGTTTGCATGGCGTAGCTCAGTTGGTTAGAGCATGCAGCTATTAACCACAAGGTTGAATGTTCAATCCCTTCCAATAGCATTTCCAAACACGTGCAGGGAAAGCAAAATTATATCTATATATCTACCAAACACTGTCAATGAGAAAGCAAAGTGCTATAGGTTTTGAAATCATGGGCTTACCAGAGAAGAAAAAGTTCCCATCTTCTCTGACACCTCATTCTTTGGGCCTGAAGTTTGAGCTAGAATTTGGACCAAACACAAACACACTTCAAAGAACAAGAGGAGCGGGTTTGATTCCCAGAATTCTGAGGCTCAGATATGCATTTTGATCAGGCAAAGACGCCATGGCAGCAATATCACCAGTCGATTTGCCAAGTCAAGATACGAGTTGACTCTCAATACCCAATTTTTCCAGCCCATTGAAACATCATCACTGCCTCTATTACTCAAAAAGAGGAAAAAGAAATGTGCCGAACATATAGACACAAGTGTATGAATGCTGAAGCTGTGGATTGAGAACAGATGAGGATTAGTGGCTTCTTTCTATGATCAGAATGACCTTTCTGAGTATTTCATGAACAATGGCTGTTTCTGGTTTAGTAGCCAAAGAGATCACTGGGACAAACAGAGAGGGCCAACAACCCTTAGAAGAAATTTCCTTCTCTCTGTTACCCTCAATTCTCTTTCTGGGCTGACTTCTTTCTAGAAAATTCTTTGTTCTCACCTGAATATTTCCCAACTTTTCTCGTCTTAAGAGGGATACATCAGTAACCAAATACAGATATCATCATGGAAAATATTTTCCATCAGGCCAATGACATCTCAAGAGAACTTCAGGCTCAGATCTGCTGAGTTGAAAACATGACGAGAATGAAGACATCACCACGGCTACAAAAACACATTCAGCTGTCTGGTATGGGTTCCACTTTGGCATATGTAAATGATGCATATCATTGGATCTGTATGTCTGGGAATTATTCTGAGGTTTCAAGAACTTATTCTCTGGTATCATTTAGTATTTCAAATGAAATGTACAGAGAGATACTGTTGCCAGAGCAAATATTACGCTTGAAGGGTAACATCACTATTGGCATTTCCATATTGGATGGAAGGCTTTGTGCTTATTCTACTGATGCTCATCAGAGTAAACACAAATTTTATGTTATGGGTATTGAAACTATGGTGTCAATGAATCTTGGAATACATTGTTTATGCTAGATGATTGGCGAATTTGTAAAGCCTCACCGAAATATAGGTTTGCAGACGGTGAAGTGCTATTCTGGTCCATATATTTGCAGGGTGATGGGGCGCATTCATTTAGGACATCCAGAGGGCCATTTGGATTATGTGATGGGTTGCATGATATAAAATCACTAGCCATCTAGGTTTCTCGCCAAGAACAGTTACCTGTATTTTTCTTTGTTTGCTCAGAGAAAGAAGGGAAACACCATCATCACAGCCTCATAGTTTCTACAATGTCTATCTATCAACAACATTCGCTGAAACAACCAAGTGCTTTTGGTTTGAAATCATGGGCTTACCTGAGAAGAAAAAATAGCATCTTTCTGTGATAGCTCATTCTTTTGATATGTGGCTTGACTTGAGCTAGAATCTGGAGCCAATGTTAATAGATTTCAAGAAAAAATAAATCCCAAGTTTGTTTCCAGAAATTGAGGCTCAGATACTGCATTTTTCTCAGACAAAGAGAAGGCAACTGCGCCATGGCTGCAAAATCACCGGTTGCATGCAAAAGAGGGGGCCTCAGTTGCAGGCCATTCTGGGATATGCCACGCCAAGATACGGGTCGGACTGTCCTCAAAGCCTGATTTTGTTAGACCAGAAAGTAGAACATTATCATCATCACAGCCTCTTTTGCACAATTACTCAGAAGGAAGGAAAAAGATGCACACGGGCTTTTGCTAACTAAATACACATTTCATCCAGAAAAAAATACTTTTGATCATACAAAAACACTGTAAGGATCCATGGCGTAATGGTAGCGCGTCTGACTCCATATCAGAAGGTTGTGTTGCGTGATTGATTCACATTCCCGGATCCATTAGGGTCCCAAATATCGTACATTACATGGACAGTGAGCATTGATACCAGCTGAAGCCTAATTACTTCTTGGGATTGAGGCTCAGTTGTTTCTGCATGCTAAAGACAACCTAAGAGAAAATTTGAGGCTCAGATTTGTCGAGGAAAACAAGACGAGAGAATGAATACATCGCCATGGCTACAAACCTAAGGTTACAATTTTCATGGACAGATGCCCCCTTGATGTATTTCAAAGCACGAGAGGTCCCCAATTTGATTATGAAATTTGAGGCTCAGATACTGCATTTTGCTCGGAGAAAGAGAAGTCAACCGCCCCATGGCTGCAAAATCACCAGTTGCATGCAAAAGAGGGGGCCTCAGTTGCAGGCCATCCTGGGATATGCCACACCAAGATACGGGTCGGACTGTCCAAAATGCTGGATTTTGTTAGCCCAGAAAGTAAAACACTATCAATATCACAGCCTCTTTTGCACATTTACTCAGAAAGGAGGAAAAAGATGCACATACAGTGAGATCTACAGTTTAAGCCGTAGATCGAAGAAAACCCATGCATATGTTTCAACTGTCATAGATGCTGACCAATGTTGTTTGTCTATTTCATGAACAAGTGTGGTTGCTTTAGTTGCTACAAAGAAAATCATTGGCACAACCGAGAGGGGTTAACAGAAAATCCTTCTCTCCATTAACCTCATTTCTCTTTCTGGGCTAATATTTATTTAAGGATATCAATACAACACAATAGATAACAACCATTTCCAAAGAAGGGCTACAAGAGTAAAATTGAAGCTCCGACATGTTGATAAAACAAGAGAATGAAGACATTGCCATGGCTGCAAACCTCAGATTACTTTCTGGTTACCCCCCCCCCCCCCCCCCCTCAAAAGATACATGTCAGTTAATTCTTGCCATCTCAGATTCTCTCCATCACTCTTCTTTGTGAGACGAATTTAGTTCAACTCCACAATATTTATTTTTTGATCAAGGTTTTCATTGATGATAACAAGTCCAACTCCATAACATTAAGGACCATTTGAGTTAAAAAAGTTCCAACAGGGTGTGAATTTTCCTGAGATTAAAGGGTTGTTTGATTTTTTTCTTTTCATAAGAGAAATAACTAAAGATGCAGAGAGGGGAAACCACCCATCGAAAAAAAAAACCCTCCTAACAGCAGCAACTCCTTTTTTAACCAGCAATGAAACGACCTCTTAAAGCACAAGAAACCCCCAGTTCGACTCCGAAATATTTGAGGCTCAGATAATACATTTTAATCTAAATTGTCTATTTGTGATTCTAATTTTGATATTTTATTTTTTGTGTATTTATTGAATTTTTACTAACTCCACCAAATATATTATAATATAGTCTTTCTATTCTTATTTTTAATTGTTTACGTTTTTCAGAAATAATTTGTTTTAATTCTTTATATTTCTACACTTTATTCATTTAAACCCTATTTATAATATCTTGGTGGATATCTAAATCTAAATCTAATTTTATCATAATTAGGTGGTATGTGTCTCATTCTTCTAGATTTTAAATGGATTATTAATTTTGCTTCTAGGTAGGCTAATCTTTGTGAGGTTTTCTTTTATTTTATTTAGACTTATATATTCTGAATAATTACTAATTAAAGATTTTTTAATTTTTCTAAAAGCATCTCTATTTTTAAATGGTCTTCTCATAATTAGTTCAATAAACATAGATAAATTCTAACATATCTAACATATATTTCACTGGTATACTTTTTAAATAACTGGGCTCTGATATTATTTATAGGGGAGTGCGGATATAGACGGATAACTAACTTATGAAATAGATTTAGTGGTATACTAGCTAAGTCTTTTGCATATCTACAGTCTATTACATGTTCTTTTTGGCATATTACATAATATTCGTCTTCATTATTTCTTCAGCTTTCTCATTTTTAAGTTCGCATTTCATTTCTAAATATTTCATCTCCTCACAAATTTATATGTTTTCTACTCTCCTTTAATTTTAATTCTATTCTTTTTAGAAAAAAGAAGAAGAAAGAATTGTGTGTATATATATAATCGATCGAACAAAAAGAGATCGATGATTAATCTGTCGAACTAATTACTATAATCGGTCAGCTATTAAATAACATAGAGGACAAATATATCACATCGGTCGGATCAATAATCGATTTGTTCACATATCGATCGGATGGATAATCGATTTGTAAAATGTCTAAAAAAAATTTGGTGGAAGGAATTTTATTTAAATTCTGTAAGTTGGTGATTTGTGGACTAATTTATAACTTTTAAAATTTGTAAATAAATTTTAAATCACAAATAAATTTAAATATTTAAAAATGAGTCATTGTTGTAAAAAAAAATATAATCTATTTAATTAAAAAAATACACTTAAAGAAGTCATTTAACAAGGAATCTTTATTTATTTATTCTAATAGTTTAGCCTTGTACGTGTCGAAATGGAAGGGTGTTTTGGTTTAATGACGTAGAATGACATGAATTAAATAATCAATCTCATTTCAAGTGAGAGGGAAAAGCACGATTTTTTTCTGCAATAATTATAAAAAGGCAATGAGGCTAATAAACTTCTCCTACACACGGCAGGTCAAAATTCTTGTTTTGGCGTAATTTCATTGTTCTTTTACGCTCCTAATTCATTCTCCATTTGAATTTATTTATTTTTCTTTTAAAATTTATTATATATTTTTAAAAAATTATATAAAAAATATTATACATCAAATTAATAATTACTTAAAATATTTAAAAGACATAAAAAATTTAATTGGCTCTCGAAATTTTAGCAATATACATGAATTGGGATAGAACAAAAAGTATTAATCACAATAATTAATAATTTAAAATTTATATTTATCTATCTATATCTATCTATCTATACTACCTTAAAAACACCAACTCAAAAAACTTAAAGTGAAATTACTAAATTACCTCTAACTTAAAAAATTCAATACTTTAACTTAGCATGTTACATTGTTAGCGAATAAATAGCATATTCAACTCTCTTAAACATAGACAGACACCAACCTCGAAAGATGCAATTTTTCACTTCACTCTATTTGAAAGAAATAATGCAGATGGCACTATTTTCATAAATCTTTGGCTTATGTGTTAAACAAACAGGTATGTCCTTTTACTTCTCCTTACCCAAACTTTATGCGTGTCGAAACAAATCTTCTTCAGTTTGGCGTTGTGGTACTGTAAATACACACAATTCTTAAAATATGCTTAAAATTAGTCTTCTACTAAATGTTCGCTACTTCAATTTCTATGAAAGTGTAAAAAACCACAGGCTATCTATGGTCTCATCCTATCTTGATGGGGCAGCTTTGTGGTGCTGCCAATAAATTTTTCAAAACAAGCAATTGATTGATTCACTTTCATAAATGATCTCTTGAATCAATGGAAGACCGCTTGGCTAATCATTTACCTTCCGTGCTTGAGTACCCAACTCCTTTTGAGGCTGTTTCATTGGATTCTAGGGAGCCAGATGTACTTTTGCCCTGCCTGCACATGTTTATCCACAGTGAAGCAGTAAATCTAACTCATATTTGCCTAAAAAATCTGATGAGCAACATGAATGCAAAAGCAAAATAAATGCACACAAGATGTTCGATAAAAGGTCAAATTTATGTTGCCCCAAGGTATTCACCGTGGCCCAATAAGATGCTCTAATTTAAATGGTTATGACAGAATAGTATGCTACTACAACTTCTCTGGATTGTGGTTCTTGTCAATATAAATTTGAATTTGAGACCTTTGAAGACATGAAACTAACTGAATTTTTGGGGTGTGTGCAACAATTGAAGATCTGTATTTTGATAATTTCTTTATGGAGAAAGATGATGGCATTCCAATAAGTGAACTACCTTCGAATGAAATAATACCCAATGTTGAGCATGGAAAAAATAACGGCCATATAGACCATGATAAGGGTATCGTAATAGAGGCGAGTGTACCACAAATTGCTTTTCCGCTAAAATATTACAGTCCTTGCAACGATTGTTCAACCATATTTGCAGACGGCTTCAAGAAAATTTGTTTGTCCTATGGATAACACTTCCATTGGTCAGTGAATTTTGAATTAGTTTTCGTTATTAATGATGTGTTCTGTCTTGTCATTATTTGTGGAAGTAAATCATATCTTTATGTATGGGATCTGGGAGTAAATTTCAAGCCATGACTCTAACAGATTGTACATTAGATGTAGAGCCATTACTTCTATTGTGATCTACTCGCACGTTTTGCGTCATTACATATGCTAACTCTTTGACTCAAATATGAAATCCTGGATGATTGATGACTGTATATGTATTCTTCTATTTTGCTATGTGATCTTGTATTCGCAGTTGCTATTTCTCCATATTTTAATTGTTGTTACACTCACATGAAAATGAACACACAAAATAAGGGATGGGAGAAGACGTCATGCTTTATTTTCAATGCATGAGTTTAGCACATGATGTAATTTTAGATTGCGATAGAAAACCATATACTACAATGAACCATATTTATTTTTTTTGCTTAGGCTGCTCCGTCATGACCAAAACCTTTGTTGTTGTCATTGATATTCCCTTTGAAAGTGCAACATATAATTGTCCATGTGAAAAAATGTGTTACGGCACAATTCAACAATTGGTATTATTTGTCCTTGTGTTTTATTTATCGTCACTGAAAAGTATAATCGCAGTGGAAATTGTTTTCTAATGATTTGAATGGGTAACCTTCATTTTCGGAAGGTGACAGCTAGATTCATGGAATAAACACATGCTTGAAAGCGTTTTGTCCCATCATTATTTCTGCATGCATGACATTATTGTCAAAACCTCCACATATCATTCTTGTGCCACTGCACAAGCCATTGGAAGCATCTAAATTTCTCAGTAACATGATAAGCATATTTTTTTTAACACCAGTTTGGATATAAGTGAAAGATACTTTAATAAGAAATTTCAGTTAAGAAAAATATTCAATGATGATTAAAGGTTTATAATCATAATAATGCTATAGGTTGTGGGAGATGGTGGCATAATGAATGTCATTGATAAAGGTAACACTGTAACAGTTTATTTAGCATCCACATGCTTGCATACTATGACTCAAATAGAAAGTGTTCCGTAAGAAGCTACCAGAGGTACTTTCTGCTCCCTAGAGCTTTTTACTTCCACAAATTTCCTTTTGATGTTGTCAAATATTCTAATTCTCGTTCATGGTTCCACCCATGTTTACATACTTGTGGTCCACCTATTAACTTTAGATGTCAAGCAAATGAGCTACAATTTTTGACATGTTGTTTGCTTTTATAGGCATCTTAGTGGATTGAATTTTTTCCAGCAAGATATAGACGTTACATAGTACTTTCACCTAAATTATAGACATTGTCTACCTTAGGCTCTTACCAATATAGTTTAAAGTTTTAAAAACTTGAGTCATCTTCTTTATGTTGTTCTTGGATAGAACTTAGGCAATGTAGTGATGGGGAAAATCTTGTCAGATGATGTTAGATTATGGTAAATTGAGTATTAATAGGAAACTACTATTAAATAACCACATCCATAATACTGAAGAAGACTTATTGAATGAGTCCATGCTTAGAAAAATAAATTGGTAGCCAGGTAAAAGAATGTTACTTTAGTTTCCCCACCAATCTTTCAGTACGTTGGTTTTATTCTTGTTGCCCGAGCACTGAAATATGTCTAATTGTTGTTATTAGATAGAATTTTGATTCTAAAATACAATTCTATATTACTAAATATGAAAGAATATACCTGTGTGGCGTAGACCATTTGGTGTTAGAGTATTTATGTAATCTTCCTGATAGTAGTTGTTGGTATCATCCTCTGCAGAGTCGAACTAAGAAATGTTCTGCTTTCACCAGGAAATCTAAAAATTAACATTTCATTTAGCTGATCAACGTATTCATTTCTTCTAGTTAGGATAGCAGTTCAGTCATGTATTTTGCAGAATCTGCATTTTTATCCAGTGCTGGGGATATTTGCCCTATTAAGGCATCTATTCCAGTAATTTCACTCTTAGTTTTAATAACCAATTATTTTGGAAGTAGTACCAAATCATCTCTTATTGTAGCCTCCTCCCCGTTACCTATGAGTAGTAAGAGTTCACTAAATGATGACTCTGTTCTCTCCCTCATATTTCTTGTTATCTTAATCGTTTTCATCTGATTCCACAAGTATGACTTTACCGAACTTGCATTTGCCGTTTCAACCTTTGTAAATTTTGGAATTACTGGTAGTACCTGACGAAAATCACCCCCCAAAATCATTGCTTTTCCACCAAAGGGTTCGTTAATGTATAGTATATTTCTGGAGTTTCTATCAACTGTTTAAATTGTCCAATGGCTGGCCATAGGTGCTTTATCCTAAATAATTAATTTGCCTTTTTAATCAATTTAGCTCCGCCACTTTACTTTGACATATGTGTGACCATTGTATCAGCTCTCTGGAGAGGTATGTCAAATCTAGAATGAGCCATATAACCTCTCGATAAAAAAAATTATGCTACACCACTTGTTGCCATCGCTAATGCTATCATGCCTCTTGATCTGATATTTTCAAGTAATGCACAATATGGAAATTTTTTTTCGGTTCCTTCGAATCTATCGACGAAGAATAATCCCAATTGGCCAGATTCTAACATTTGCAATATAATCTTGAATGCTTGCTCTTGTTCAGGATTTTTCTTTGTTTGTGTATTCAAATTTTTGGAAGACACTATTATAGAATTCTTTTCCATTATTTCTCTACATTAAAATATAATTCCAATCCATACTCTGTTGAAGTCTAGGTATGTCATAATTTTCAATTCTCTTATCCATGCTCTCTAAGAAATGATTTATGTTTTTCAGTGTGCATTGAAGTTGGGCCGTAGGAGAATTTTCATGTATTCTCTTAAAATCTTCTGATATATCATCATAATATACATCCCAGAGCTTTCTAACATCTGTAGAATTACAATGAACCAATATTGTTGCAAATAAATTTCTAAGAGCCGATGACATTTTTAAGACGACCGCTTCACGTAAGCATTTAGAAATACTATTATCTAACTCGAGTAAACCTTTTTCTTTTGTAGCTTCTTTGAATGTGTCACACATCCTTCCATTAATAGTTAGCAAGTATTATAACGAAGTTGGTCCTTGTACGTGATTCAATAATAATCTTAAATAATACCTTTCGCCTTCTGCTGGATTAGCTGTGAATTAAAGAAGAAAGAGTAAATAAATGATATTTGGACGTTTACAAATATTAAGAGTGGTCGTGTTGAATTTCTTACCAACAATAATTCGACCAATTATTGATCCTACTTTTCGTTGCGTCCAAAGCTTACTGTAAACACCCCCTGCTTTTTCTTAATTTAAAATTAGTCACTAGAATGTTAAAGACTTGCTTTAAAGATGAATACACTTATATACATGTGGAATTCTCAAGATTTTGACTTTTCATTATGTGAAAAATTGAATAAGCTTTCCATCGATACCAAATTCGCCCAAATTTGACACCTAGGCGAAAAGTTAGAGCCATTTTAGTAAGGTAGTGTACAATCTGGTACTCCAGCGTGTCGCGGAGGCAGTCCAAATGACATTTGTCATTTTCCAGTGAGACAACATGATACTATTGCATCGCGCCACTAGGTTTTTTTTCCAATTGTCACTTTTCAGTGTGACTCCGCGATCATAGCGCCTCGCGCCAAAGGGAAAATTCGCAACCAGTGAGGCACCGCGATGGTGCCGCATTGCGCCATCAGCGCAGTTTCCAATCGTCAGTTTTTAGTGACACGGTACGATAGCGCCGCGTCGTGCTAGCGTACAAAATCAGGATTTTTAATAAGTTTTGAGTTTTAATTTTGAGGTCACTAAGGTCTTTTTCCCTCACCCCCAGTCAGCCTAAACACGTAATCAAACCCTAAAAGAGCACAAATTGCTCATTAATTCATTATTTTCTCAAGAAGCAGGCTATTCTCTCTCAAAGGCAAAACCCTAGTTCAAGAAATCAAGGTCAAGCTCAAGAAATCCTTTAAGAACTTCAAGAATTTCATAAATTAAGGTGTGTTAGATGTTGATTCTTGGGTCCCTTTCACCCATGAAGTCCAAGAATCCCTTTTTAAAGTACAAAGATAATGTATTTATGATTTCCATGTTTGAATTAGATTGAATTCATTTTTATAATATTATTTGGGTTCCAATCCATGATTTAAATGCAAGTTTTATTAAATTAAATAGTATGTATAACAAATATGTGATTATCTCGATAGACCCTTAAATTTATAAAGTGATTAATGCATCTATGATATTGATTTGGTCTTCAATCCATGATTATGATAAGATTAATGAAAAATAGAATAGTATTTAGGGGGAATTATATGAATTACATGCTAGGCCCTTGAATTTGCAATTCAGTATTGTATTCATGATGTTTATGTGATGACCATTATCATGTGAAATACTCATGCTCCCCAAGTGTTTAATAAAATGCTTATGTAAATTTACTAGTGAAGTCATAACATATTATTATGTGATCCCATTCATGTACAAGTAAATGCATTACAAGTATTTGATGAAATGTCTTTCATGTCTCAGATCGTGCTATAGAAAGGTCCTCTAAGAAAGTTATACAGATTCTTATCTTGCTCTATTCTTGCCATCCCTGCCTTGTTTTCAAGGTGACAAAACAATCAAGATCGATCAATCCTTACAGATAGAGATTTCTTATAAAGTTCCTTACAGACAGTTATAGGACTTCATGCGAGCTTGAAAGTATCCAATTAGTGCCCTTATGAGTAAGAAAGATTTCATTCATGATTCATGAAAAATCGTGCATTTGGCCAAAGTCAGGTGTTCTTTTAGATCCCCCCTTAGAATCCTATAATAGTATATGACCTAGAGTTAAAAGCAAGGACCCAGGGGTTTAGCGACAGTAAAATATAAATTGTATTATCTGAATTTAAGCAGATTATATTTCATGGGACTAGTTGTATGAAAGGTGAATTAGTAGGCTTGAAGCAGTGTATGCAAGGACTTCAGTTTGTTGATTTAGAATATATGTTATGGATGTGATATTTGCGGGCTATGATGAAAGTAGTATGGTTATTAAAGATTTGCGGATCTCTATGTTATGTGTTAGAATCTAAGTTTGAATCTTTGAAGGTTGAGCTAATAGAAGGAAGAGTTGAAAGTTCTAAGTTAGTCAGTGTTTAATCTATTGTATGATGAATATTGGGGCTATAGAAAGTTAAGAGTTTTATCTCAGAAGAAAGTACTAGCAGTAACTTTTACAATATCAGACTAGTCTATCAGGATGAGTTCAGTGTTTATGAGTGTTATTGTATCTCAGACTCTAGAGCAAAGTGGTTTCAGTTTGATTTAAAGTTTATAAGTTATTCACAGACTTAGAATGCCAGCTTTAAGCTAAGGGGGAGATGGTAGAACAAGTAACCAAGTCAGGCTTCAGTTCTAGTAGTAATGTCAGTAATGTTAGTACTCATGCCTTACATGTCATCTCTATGATCATAGTTCATATTCGTGCACATTAACAAAATTATGTTCGCTTATAATTCCTAGTATAAGGACTTCTAGATCACTTAGTATTACGAATCATGTTCCATGAATATAGAAACTCCAAACTCAGGTCATGTTGCTCATGACTCATATACTCATGCTTTATAGTATATTCAATTCCAGTACTTATGCTACTCTCCTAATAATCAACTAAATTTAGATTATGTCATGTCTACCCTCAGTTACACCTCTTGATAAATCCATGATGTTGATATTCTATTTATTAGACCTCAGTTAAGTATCAAGTTTGGTGTAGTGTCCATTCATGCTTCATGTCCTCATGTTTTAGCCTTTTAGTGAACTCCCTTATGAGATAGCGTAGTGATGAGCGATTGCTTAAAAGGGAGAGAGTAGGGTAAATATTTCGTGTTAAGAAAGATTTGTGCACACTTGTTTTACACGAGGCTGTAGTCATGAAGATAAGCTTGAATGTCATGTTGGTGTGTAAGTGAATGGCTAGCAGGAGGCTGTATTTAGTTGTTGAAGGGGATGAGAAAATAAGAGAAGGCAGAGTGTAGTTGTATATTCAAATCCTCAATTTATGCCAGTCTCCCTCACATAGTTTTAGACCCATTATTCATCAATATCCATGTTTTATCATATCCCAACATTCATTTCCCATATGAATCTCAGTCATAGTCTTATTTCAGCAGTCAGCTAAGAGGCTCAGTTCAGTTTCAGGTTTGCTTGACCATAGAGTACAGTCACCAGTTATTTAGTTATTAGTATTTCAATTCTTTAGCTTACAGACCATTTTAGAATCAAGTTTTGCACTCAGTCTTGCATTCTCAAATAAGAACAGTTTCCACGAATTCATGTTCAGTTACCTTATGTTCCTCCGTCAGTCCTTACTTCATGTGCATAGTAGTCAACAGTTCAATCTTACGTGACCAGTATTCAGCTATCAGCTATTTAGTTATCAGATAAGCTAGTATGTTTATGCATTCGTGCTCAACGCCCGTGTAAATATTTTTAGTTATTTCAGGTGAAGTGCTGTGCTAAGGTGGAGAGTATAGTTGATAAAGTATTCAAAAAATATGCCTTAGCTTGAAAATTTGTAGCTACTGTGAACAAGGGATAGCAACTCTATCTTAGAAGGTGTTTGTAGGCCTTACTCCATGTTACAGAATTAGAGCCATGTTATGATTTCTTGTTCAGATGTTTTATTCAAACCATGCCAAGATTTTCTTGCTCCCTAAAGTCAGTAGAACTCTATTAAAAGTGTGTCATGAAATGCTCTAGTCGAGTATAAGTTTTTAGCATGAGTTAGTCCGTAAAGCCAGTACTACAGGTTAGCAGTCAGGCGGACAAGTTTGTATGGTTTCCCATCTTTCCATCTAATTGTACTATCTGAAGTTTCTTGAATATGACCATTCCAAAATAAAGCATCCTAGCAGTAACGAGTTCAGCCTAGTTCATATATCATGTCATGATTTCAGATCCCAGCCCCGTGCATCATCTTATGCTTTTCCTCCGTATCTCAGTCAAGTCAATATTTTTCGAGGGATATAGTGTCCCTAGAGGGAGATGCACTATAACCCCAGAGCCTTCATATCCTAAACCTTTCATTTTCTCTTCACGTTACGAATCCATTTGGAGTAATAGATACTCATAAGTTGACTCTTTCATTCCAATCTTAGCCATTTGACCATCCCCATGTCATAACGCGTATTTAAGAAATTAGTCTAGTTCATGTATTTAGTTCATGTATCATGATTTAGACTCGGTCCTGTTCTTACACCTCGTTCATTTATGTTCAGTAAATGATCTCAGATTTATCAGTATTCTCAGCATATGATAATAGTTTTCCTTATCTTTACTCAGTTCCATGTCTAACATATGATTATAAAATTGGTATTCCTTACCGTTACACGTCCAGTCATGCATTCATAAATCCGTTCAGCCATGTACTTCATGCATCAGATATGCATGGTCAGTATGTAAACTCAGTGTATTAGTAATTTCAGTCATGTACTCATTCTTTAGTTGCGCATGTTCAATTTGTAAACACAATCTATTAGTGCTTCTCTACTTAACTAGTCTCATTCGAGGATGAATGTTCCTAAGGGGGAGATATTGTAACACCCCGTGCTTTTCTTAGCTTAAAATTCATAGAAATTGAATAAGCTTTCCATCGACACCAAAATCGCCCAAATCCAACACTCGAACGAAGAGTTAGAGCCATTTTAGTAAGATAGTATACCAGCTGGTACTCCGGTACATCGCAGAGGTAGTCCAAACGGTATTTGTCATTTTTCAGTGAGACAATGCGATACCACCGCATTATGCCACTAGCCTTTTTCCCAATTATCTTTCTAGTGTGACTCCGTGATCATAGGTCATCGCGCCAAAGGGAAAATTTGCAACCAGTGAGGCACCGTGATGGCACCGCATTGCGCGTGAATATTTGCTCTATTAAGGCATCTATTCCAGTAATTTCACTCTTAGTTTTAATAACCAATTATGTTGGAAGTAGTACCAAATCATCTCTTATTGTAGGCTTCTCCCCGTTACCTATGCGTAGTAAGAGTTCACTAAATGATGAATCTGTTCTCTCCCTCATATTTCTTGTTATCTTAATCGTTTTCATCTGATTCCACAAGTATGACTTTACCGAACTTGCATTTGCCGTTTCAACCTTTGTAAATTTTGGAATTACTGGTAGTACCTGATGAAAATCACCCCCCAAAATCATTGCTTTTCCACCAAAGGGTTCGTTAATGTCTAGTATATTTCTGGAGTTTCTATCAACTGTTTAAATTGTCCAATGGCTGGCCATAGGTGCTTTATCCTAAATAATTAATTTGCCTTTTTAATCAATTTAGCTCCGCCACTTTACTTTGACATATGTGTGACCATTGTATCAACTCTCTGGAGAGGTATGTCAAATCTAGAATGAGCCATATAACCTCTCGATAAAAAAAATTATGCTACACCACTTGTTGCCATCGCTAATGCTATTATGCCTCTTGATCTGATATTTTCAAGTAATGCACAATATGGGAATTTTTTTTCGGTTCCTTCGAATCTATCGACGAAGAATAATCCCAATTGGCCAGATTCTAACATTTGCAATATAATCTTGAATGCTTGCTCTTGTTCAGGATTTTTCTTTGTTTGTGTATTCAAATTTTTGGAAGACACTATTATAGAATTCTTTTCCATTATTTCTCTACATTATAATATAATTCCAATCCATACTCTGTTGAAGTCTAGGTATGTCATAATTTTCAATTCTCTTATCCATGCTCTCTAAGAAATGATTTATGTTTTTCAGTGTGCATTAAAGTTGGGCCGTAGGAGAATTTTCATGTATTCTCTTAAAATCTTCTGATATGTCATCATAATATATATCCCAGAGCTTTCTAACATCTGTAGAATTACAATGAACCAATATTGTTGCAAATAAATTTCTAAGAGCCGATGACATTTTTAAGACGACCGCTTCACGTAAGCATTTAGAAATACTATTATCTAACTCGAGTAAACCTTTTTCTTTTGTAGCTTCTTTGAATGTGTCACACATCCTTCCGTTAATAGTTAGCAAGTATTATAACGAAGTTGGTCCTTGTACGTGATTCAATAATAATCTTAAATAATACCTTTCGCCTTCTGCTGGATTAGCTGTGAATTAAAGAAGAAAGAGTAAATAAATGATATTTGGACGTTTACAAATATTAAGAGTGGTCGTGTTGAATTTCTTACCAACAATAATTCGACCAATTATTGATCCTACTTTTCGTTGCGTCCAAAGCTTACTGTAAACACCCCCTGCTTTTTCTTAATTTAAAATTAGTCACTAGAATGTTAAAGACTTGCTTTAAAGATGAATACACTTATATACATGTGGAATTCTCAAGATTTTGACTTTTCATTATGTGAAAAATTAAATAAGCTTTCCATCGATACCAAATTCGTCCAAATTTGACACCCAGGCGAAAAGTTAGAGCCATTTTAGTAAGGTAGTGTACAATCTGGTACTCCAGCGTGTCGCGGAGGCAGTCCAAATGACATTTGTCATTTTTCGGTGAGACAACATGATACCACTGCCTCGCGCCACTAGGTTTTTTTCCAATTGTCACTTTTCAGTGTGACTCCGCGATCATGGCGCCTCGCGCCAAAGGGAAAATTTGCAGCCAGTGAGGCACCGCGATGGTGCCGCATTGCGCCATCAGCGCAGTTTCCAATCGTCAGTTTTTAGTGACACGGTACGATAGCGCCGCGTCGTGCTAGCGTACAAAATCAGGATTTTTAATAAGTTTTGAGTTTTAATTTTGAGGTCACTAAGGTCTTTTTCCCTCACCCCCAGTCAGCCTAAACACGTAATCAAACCCTAAAAGAGCACAAATTGCTCATTAATTCACTATTTTCTCAAGAAGCAGGCTATTCTCTCTCTAAGGCAAAACCCTAGTTCAAGAAATCAAGGTCAAGCTCAAGAAATCCTTTAAGAACTTCAAGAATTTCATAAATTAAGGTATGTTAGATGTTGATTCTTGGGTCCCTTTCACCCATGAAGTCCAAGAATCCTTTTTTAAAGTACAAAGATAATGTATTTATGATTTCCATGTTTGAATTAGATTGAATTCATGTTTATAATATTAGTTGGGTTCCAATCCATGATTTAAATGCAAGTTTTATTAAATTAAATAGTATGTATAACAAATATGTGATTATCTCGACAGACCCTTAAATTTATAAAGTGATTAATGCATCTATGATATTGATTTGGTCTTCAATCCGTGATTATGATAAGATTAATGAAAAATAGAATAGTATTTAGGGGGAATTATATGAATTACATGCTAGACCCTTGAATTTGCAATTAAGTATTGTATTCATGCTGTTTATGTGATGACCATTATCATGTTAAATACTCATGCTTCCCAAGTGTTTGATAAAATGCTTATGTAAATTGACTAGTGTAATCACGACATGTTATGATGTGATCCCATTCATGTACAAGTAAATGCATTAGAAGTGTTTGATGAAATGTCTCTGTGAATGAATTATGACCAAGTAAACATTGTTATATTATTCAAGATTATGCTTTGCTTTACTTTTTATGCTATCGAGTCCTGGGGGTATTTAATATCCGACAATTTAGCTGTTTACCTAGAGCCAGTGTCAGTTATAGAATAGTATTAGTCATGTCACAATCAGTACTCTCAGTCTGTTACAGAAATTAGTGAAACTCAATCAATTATAGAACTTAGGAAAACTCAGTAAACTCAGTCTCAGTCCACTCCAGTCCCGTATACTCAGTTCAATGTCTTTTAGTTGGGAGTAAGATTCAGCATCGAGTGAGAGCAGGGATGATGGCTTCCCTGACAGATTGGCAGAGTTGTTAGTAGCAATCCCTGTACTCCAAAACTGCATAGACAATGTAGGATAAGGAGTCACCCATCAGACTAGGCTTGACTACCTCCCAGGGGTCACCCGTCAGATTAGTCTTGGCTCTGCCCAGGTGTCACCCATTCGTTAGGCTTGGCATCCTGGTTTTCTAGTGTTAGTACTCATGGCACGATATTATCACCCTTCCAACTGGGGTTACAGGTTGGACCCCTATCAGTTCAGATTTGGGGCATGTCGGTTAGATGATTTCCTCTCACAGTTTCAGTCTTTAGTTCAGAACTCAGCTTAGTTTTATAGAATCAGGACTGTTAGATACAATCAATCAGTATAAGTTAATCAGTTATCAGAATTCAATACTTAGTGTGCGAAAAGTCAAGTTACAGTTTATATATATATATATTAAATATATATATATATATATATATGCACAGATTGCATTCTCAATATTTGCAGTATTCTCAGATTCTCCACGTACTCTTATGTTCAGTTATTCTCAGTCAGTTAGTTATATCCTCATGCATATGAACCCTTGCATTCAGACTTACCTCATCTAGCATACCAGTACATTCCCACGTGCTGACACATACTTTTCTATGCTATGATGGTTCATATTATAGGTTTGGTTGCTCAGATTCCCGATCACGCATAGTAGATTCAGGTTCAGCCAGCAGCAGTAGATTTAGTAGTGAGTCCTCATCATTTGAGGATATTATACTATTTCATATTTTCATTAGATGTATTAGTTCAATAGATGGAATTTGTTGGGGGATTGTCCCATCAACTCCAATTTCAGATAGATTTAGTTAGAGGCTTTTCAGACTAGTTTTCAGACAGTGTTCAGTTTTTACCATATGTTGTTATTTATCACTATTTCAGATGTGTTGAACCTTATGGAATTTGAGCCATTTTCCTTGTTAATTACAATATTATTATCTAGTGCTCACAATAGATATCATTCATGGGTTAGCTTGTGGTCCTTCGGGGTCGTAAGCAACGTGTGACAACTAGGGGGTAGTCTCGGGTCATTACAAACTTGGTATCCGAACCTAAGGTTCAACAGAGTCCTACAGAGTCTGAAAGACACATCAAGTAGAGTCTTGTGCATGGGTGTGTAGCACACCACACTTCTGGTGCTGCAACCCTATGTGCATCTTGAAAACTCTTAATTTTATAAATGGCTTTTTCTTCATCATCTGATTCGATATAAATAGCGCACCTATCATGTCCTATATATATATATATACTTGTAAAGATACTTTATTGCTTTTACCCCTGCATAAGACTCAACATTGATATGACAATTATATCTACTCAGTAAATAAGAATTATATGGATTAACCTATTGGTTATTCGTTGTCATACCTCAAACCTTTTCTTTTTTCCCATCATTTTGCCTATTGTAAATAGGATAAAATTCCTTTCTTTGTATTGATTTATTACTAAATGGTCTAGGATAATGACTCTTGCACTGACCATCCCTCATTCATGGATTTGTTGGATTTTTTTTTCCACACGGGCCATGCATTATATAACGATAACCAAGTCATATAAAACTGGAAATTCTTATTTGTCGGGAAGTTCAGTGAAAATAAACTTGTCATAATCATTGGTGATGTTATCTTGTATTCTTGTTCAAGTATTAACAAAAGGTGAATGTGCGGTAGGCCTCTTTTCTAAAATTCAATCACATAAACATATGTTGCAACAGGCCCAAATATTTTTTTCTTAAAGATTTGATTTTTTAAATCTTGTAACTTTGATCTGAAAACTCTAGTTGCCAAGTCAGGTCTGTCTTAAGCAAGTTGTCCTTCTACCAAATTTTCTTGGATCTCTGGCCAATTGAGATTACATGTCATTGTGATAATCAAATATGGTTTTCCAAAGTGCTGAGCCAAAGTCATTGCATCCATATATCTGCGATGCATGTCCCTAGGACATCCTACAAATTATGCAGGAAGAATTATCTTTGATCAGCTTTCGAGCCTTTACTTTCTCCAGCCATAATACTATCAACTATGCCTTACAATATTTTCTACCATGCCTCAACTCCTATTGGGACGGACATGCACCCATAGCCATGAAGGCCCGAGAGAACCAATCCATAACCTTGTACTTCTCATGCATATAACTATAATAATTAAAGGTTTTGTCTTGCATGGATATAATGCATTGATGAGAAATAATGACAAGCCCAAAACTATATATACCAAACTTGGCCGTTGGGGCCATAACATCTAAAAGGTAAGACACTATCATGCTTAACTTTACATTAGTTTACAAAGCATCTTAAAGATAGATACTTAGTTAAGGTCGGGACAGACCCCTGCCTTACTCTTAACTACTGTATAGTACCAAAATATATAAAACGAACTTGGAAAGCCCCAAATCAAACTGGAGCTCACCAATAGTCACTAGATATCCCTGCTCCTACTGGGGAGGTGTATAAGCTGAAGTACCTGTGCTTGCAGCATGAAATACAGGTCCCCCATGAGGGAAGATAGTATGGAAATATGTACTGAATATGAAAGGCTGAAGGTACTACACATGATACAAAAGCTCAATAGAAATCAGGTATAAATGCATAAATAGTGCTATTAGACCACCTTTATATATACTTGTGGGACTGGGTACATTACATTCTTTTCTTTATTTTTACCCTTCTTAATTCATAATCTTTATAATCCATATAATGCAAATGGCCAGTTGATCAGTGGTAAATAGACAAATTGGGATCGGGCCATGCTAGGCTTACGCCCCTAATCTGCCACTTACATATGAACATTGGGATCGGACCATGCTAGGATTTTACCCCGAAATTGCCACCAACATATAAAGGTATTGAGATCGGCCTATCTAGGCTAATGCCTCTGAGCTGCCACACATTTTACACATTTGTGTTACTTAGTTTATTTAGCCTTGAGATTGTTACCTTGATGGTCATAAAATTATGGTACCTTGAAACAATAATCTACCAATATGAGAAATATAAATAAACACTTGATGCAATGTCAAAGAGGTATGGGGAAGATTGTACATGAATGAAATGTTTAGGAGCTGAAAATAACATACAGGCCTTATTTGACTTAAAGGAGACCTCTTGAGACTTGCTAGTGAATGTAAAAATGTAAACTTGATAATAAGCACGTGGTAAGGTGTTTTAATATATTAGAGAGTGGGAACAAGGTAGTTAGCTACATGGAAGATCATATGCTTCCATTATGTATCATCTACTATGGGAGGGCTTTAGAAGCTTACTTTGTACCACAAATATTGGATTTCATGCCAAAGAATATGACATAGAGTAGCCTTACATACCTGGTCATACAACTCCAATGTTAACCCAATTAACTTCCTAACTTTAGGATTGCTTATCTACAATAAAGTATATAGTAAAACTAGTATTAGTAACCAACCGCCATGTTTGGGCTACTTAGCTTCACAAAAATAGTAGCCGGGCAGTAAGCCCTTAGTTTATTAATCAAGAATGTTATTTTAACCCTTTTCTCCTCTAATTACATCCACATACCATACATATTCGTATAAGATTCCCTGAAATAACTTTGGCTTCATTACACCCTCCAAACGATGCACAAAACAGAATAGGCAATAAACGTATACAATAATTAATTCGGTGCTATACCACCACACCTTTCTTCTATATTTCAATACGATCTAATCACACCTTTCCCTAACATCAACCTGGCATCCACCAACATATACACACAAAATTGCCCCAAATTAACCTTTATTGCAATAACTAAATAATGAATTCATCATCCGCTGAGTTCTCAATAACAACACATACATAATTCTTTACCAAATTAATATATAAGGAGGATAAAATGGATCAGTCACCTTACCTTAATATTCTATAACTTTTCATTTTAATTTTAACTCTTCAAGAACTTTAACTTTCCTTCACACTTTAAACCAAAGAAGAAAAGAGATGTCTCTTAATAACAAAGAAAAGTGAGCAGGTGGCTTGTTTCATTTTCTGTCATATATTTACAATTAGGCATGTATAGCATGTTTTCCTAATCTTCCATGAAAGAATTAAGCTAAACCATAAGTGTTTTCACTTACCTTGGTTTGCAAAGGTTGGGGTTTCTTAAAAAACCCTAGAAAGAAAAATAGGGCTGCTCTTTGTTAGTTCAGAGAGAGTGGAGAGAATTTGTGAAATATAATCCTTTTTGTGACTTAGAAATAAAGGAAAATGACCAGCAACTTGGCCTTATAAAGGCCCTATTTTAGCCACCTCCTTAGCTGCATTTTGGACCTTAAAATTAGTCAAATTGGTCCAAGTAGGTGATGCACCCACTTAAGGAGTTCAAGCTGCTCAAAAGGTCAAAGTAGGTGATGCACCTACTTGCTTAATTATTAGTTGGGATTAATTAAATTGGGCCTTAGTAGACTTAAGCATTGGGCCTTTTCTCCATTTTCCTTCTTCTTTTACTTAATTTGGTCCCAAATAAGTATACTAATAAAGGCCCAAATCTGATCCATGGACTTGGTCCATTAACTTGGCTCATATAACTCAAATAGGTGACTCACCTACTAGATTTATTAAGTCAAGAAAGCACCTCAACAAATTACTCCATTTTCAGTTCTTAATCCCTTTAATCTAACTTAAAACTTGTATACACTTGGTCACTTCAAACTTTAGATTCAAATACTAGCTTACGATCTTAAGTTTAAATAGTTGTATCAATGTTAACTTGGTCTCGTCACATTAAAACATACGTGCAACATCTAGAATTCCATCTACGCCAGTAATACTCACGTAATATATCTCGTCCATTACCTATACACAAGGCTATACAAAGTTCCATATGAATAGAACCAGAACATGAAAAATACGGTGTGTTACATCCTGCCCCCTTAGGAACATTTGTCCTCGAATGTTAGCAGAATTGTCCAACTAAAACAAATTCAAGCCTAAGTTTAATATTCCTGTTATCACGTAGTACTTATATATTATACTTACTTGTTATTGCTCCAATTTACCATCTTGGACTTTTTCTTTGTATTCGAATAAATGGGGGTACTTAGATTTCACCGCTTCTTCTGCTTCCCATGTGATCTCTTCTACTTATTGGTTTCTCCAAAGAACTTTCACAGAAGCTATTTCCTTATTTATTAACCTCTTGACTTGTTGATCTAGAATAGCAATAGGTATCTCTTCATCGGTGAGATCTTCCATAACTTGTACATCTTCAGTAGGAGTAATATGAGATGGATCTCCGATACACTTTCGAAGCATTGAGACATGGAACACTGGATAGACTGTTGAAAGCTCTTAGGGTAGTTCTAAATCATATCCGACTTGGCAAAACCTTCGAATAATTTTATACGGGCCTATATAATATGGACTTAGTTTTCCATTCTTACCAAATCTCATTACCCCTTTCATTAGTGACACATTTAAGAATACCCAATCACCAATAGCAAACTATAGTACCCTTTTTCTAATATCCGCATATGATTTGTGTTGACTTAGAGCTGTCTCCAGTGGTTGTTG
Source organism: Capsicum annuum (assembly GCF_002878395.1). Taxonomy (NCBI): domain Eukaryota; kingdom Viridiplantae; phylum Streptophyta; class Magnoliopsida; order Solanales; family Solanaceae; genus Capsicum; species Capsicum annuum. The sequence continues at coordinate 32,218,348 of NC_061119.1, read as the reverse complement.
GATCACTTTAACCTTTTCCATATCTTGGTGAACAAGATCTTTCCCAAACAAGGAAGTTTCACCCACTTCAAACCATCCAATTGGTGATCTACACTTTTTTCCATACAAAGCTTCATATGGTGCTATTTTGATACATGAATGATAGTTATTGTTGTAGGAGAACTTGATAAGAGGTACATGATCATCCCAACTACCTTTAAGGTCTAATACATAAGCTCATAACTTATCTTCAAGTGTTTGGATGGTACGTTCGGCTTGTCCATCTATTTGAGGGTGAAAAGCATACTTGATTCACTTGTGTTCCCAAATTTCTCTGAAATGACTTCCAAAAATTTGTAGTAAATTGAGATCCCTATTTGATATAATAGAGATTGGAACTCTGTGTATCCAAACTATCTCTTTTATATACAATTTTGCATACTCTTCAACTGTGTAAGTGGTCTTAACCGGCAGGAAGTGTGCTGATTTGGTAAGCCTATCAACTATTACCCATATGGAATCAAACTTTCGAGATGTGCGAGGCAAACCAGTGACAAAATCCATGTTGATCATTTCCCACTTCTAGATTTCAAGATCTATACATTACATATAACCCCCGGGATTTTGCTTCTCTACTTTAACTCTTTGATAATTTGGACATTCGGCTACAAATTCTGCAATATTCTTCTTTATGTCACCCAACTAATATATTCCTTTCAAATCATGATACATTTTAGTTGATCCCTGATGGATAGAATACCTTGAATGATTTGCCTCTGTCATAATCCTCTTTCTTAGCCCATCTACATTTGGCACACACAATCTATTTTGGCATCGAAGTACTCCCTTTTGCGTAAGCTTAAATGCCTTTGTCATACAATATTTTACTTTCTCCTTAAGCTGTAATAGTATGGGATTAGCATATTGCTTCTTTTTTACTTTAGCTACTAATGAAGATTTTGCCACATTATGCACAATAAGCCCCTTATCTGGAGTTTCAAGAAGGCGAACCCCCAAATTGTCTAGTTGGTACAGATTTTTAGTCATCCCTTATCTTTCTATAGATGACTCCATAGCCTTATGACTTAACGTATCCGTTACCATATTTTCTTTCCCATGATGATACAAGATATCTACATCATAGTATTTTAATAGTTCAAGCCACCTTCGCTGCATAAAATTTAGGTCCTTCTGGCTAAAGATATATTGCAAACTCTTATGGTAAGTATATATTTCAACATGAATCCCATAAAAGTAGTAGCGCTATATCTTTAAAGCAAATATAACCGCTGCTAGCTCAAGATCATGTGTAGGATAATTTTTCACATGTGGACACAATTGTCTTAAGGCATATGCTCTTACTTTACCATGCTGCATCAACACACATCCTAAGCTAATTTTTAAAGCATCAAAATATACGACATACAATTCTGTGCCTTCTGGAAGTACCAATACGGGTGTAGAAGTCAACTTATTCTTCAGATCTTGGAAACTCCTTTCACATGCTTCATTCCATTGTAACTTGGATTCTTTGTGTGTTAGCTTTATTAAAGGTGCCGAAATTGAAGAAAACCCTTCAACAAACCTCTTATAACAACCTACCAACCCAAGAAAACTACAAACCTCCGTAGGCGTTATAGGTCTTGGCCAGTTCTTAACAACTTCTATCTTTTGAGTATCAACCTTTATTCCTTCATTAGATACAATATTACCTAAGAATGCCATATAATTTAACCAAAACTCACATTTAGAGAACTTCACATATAACTTATGATTACGAAAAATCTGTAACACCTGTCATAAATGACTGGCATGATCCTCTTTTGATCTTGAATAAACCAGGATATCATCTATAAAAACTATCATAAACACATCTAAGAATGGATTGAACACCCTACTCATCAAATATATAAAAGATGCAGTTGCATTAGTTAGTCCAACAGACATGACTAGAAACTTATAATGATCGTACCGTGTTCAAAAACCTTTCTTGGGTATATCCTTCTTTTTGACAATCTGACCTCAAATCAATCTTTGAGAAACACTTGGCGCCTTGTAACTGATCAACTAAGTCATCAATTCTTGGAAGGGGATATTTGTTCTTAATAGTCACCTTATTCAGTTGTCGGTAGTCAATACACATTCTCAATGAGCCATCTTTCTTACGCACGAATAACACTGGTGCACCCCAAGGGGACATACTGGGCCTTATGAATCCTTTTTCTAGCAAGTCTTTTAATTGCTCTTTCAACTCTTATAATTCTGCCGGGGCCATTCTATACGGACGAATTAAGATTGTTTGAGTACCGGCAATCGCATCAATACCAAACTCTACTTCTTATTCTGGAGGTAAACCTGAAAGATCTTTAGGAAATACATCGGAAAATTTATTTACCACTGGATAGTTTGAAGATTTGGTGGCTTCACATCTGTATCCTTCACTCTAAATAGATGGCATATGTAATCCTTGGAAATCATCCCTTTTTCCTTGAAATAACAAATAAATTTACCTCTTGGTACACCAATGTTACCCCTCTATTCAAGGACTGCCTCCTTTGGAAGATAGAAATACATCCTCTTAGTTTGGGAATCTACCGTGGCATAACAAGAAGCCAATCAATCCATAACCATTATAGCATCAAAATCACCATTTCTAACTCAACCAGGTCAGCAATTGTATCACGACCACAAATAGTTATTATACAGTTTCGATACACTTTCCTAGCTATAATAGATTCATCAACCAGTATAGATACTTGAAATGGATTAACTAGTAATTCTAGTGTTTTTTAAACTTTCCAACAACCAATGGAGTGACATATGATAATGTAGAACCCGGTTCAATTAATGCATATACATTATGTGAAAAGATGGATAACGTAACTGTAACCACATCCGGAGAAGTCTCTAAATTTTGTCGACCCGCTAGAGCATATATACGATTTTGAACTCCAGTAGAGCTACTTGCTCGTTTAGCACCTCCACCACAACCTATCGGCTATACACTCCTTCCTAAAAATGCACCGATGATGATGATACATTAATTGATCCAGTAGGTCATGCCATACCACCCATGCCCCTTTGTGGGCATTCTCTCATTATATGCCCCGATGTACTACATCAAAAGCAAGCATTTATCCTAAACCAACATGTATTTAAATAAAGATTTCCATATTTCTCATATGGCTGTCGATGAGGTCTTAATTGGTTCATACTCCCTTGATCTTAATACCCTGCGGTTCGTGAACTCTGAGTCTCACTTTTTAGCCCAAACTGTTTGTCTTTGGACCCTTGAAATTGTGGTGAAGTACTACCTGTAGAGTAAGAAAATAATGGTCTTAGCGATCTAGTAGAAAATCAAGGTCTAAACTCTCCTTGGGATGCCACAAATTGGCCCATAAATCTGGCCCTCTTGGAATACCCTCTCTCCAATTCTTATGTTCTTCTTCTTTATCTTTGATCCTTTATTTTTGTGCAAAAACTTATATCCTTTCTATATCCATATCTTTGTTTAAAGCATCAATAGTATAATATCTAATCAGATATGGATCAAATCTATCCACATATCGATGAACTCTATCATCCATAGTAGCTACTTCATTAGGAGCATACCTAGCCAAAGAGTTAAACCGGAGGCTGTACTCCCTCACGCTCATATTCCCTTAGCAAAGATTCAGGAACTGATCTATATGGGCCCCTCGAATCTCAAATGGAAGGTAATGATCAAGAAATGCCTCTTTTAACTCTTTCCAAGTAGCTGAAGGTGCATTAATACCCCTAGATCGTTTCCAGTCTTCATACCAAAATATAGCCTCCCCTTTGAATCTATATGCTGCTAGCTCAACTGTCCCTTTACCTAATACATGCATGATATCTAGAGCCCTTTGGATTTGATCAATAAAGTTCTGTGGGTCTTCATTAAGATCTAATCCTGTGAATGTGGGAGGATCTAATTTAAGAAAATCCTACGTCCGTAGGCTAGCTGCCCTGTCTGCACCACTAGAACCTGAGGTTGGAATAGTTTGTCCTTGATCTTGTCCGACAACTATAAGAGACAAAAATTGAACAACATTCCTTAAATCTTGGTCAGTAGCAATAATAGGTGGTTCTGAGGATGCTGTTCTTCCATTTCTTAGCTCTTCTGGAGATGGAGGAGTAGAAGAGGTTTGTGATACATACTCAGCTTGAGACTCACTTCGATTAGCTTGTCTAGGTGGTGACTTGCTGGTCCCTTCTTCGGTAGCCACATCTACTTGCTTACCTGTATTTTTACTCCTTTTGGTAACCGACATCTTTACTATAATGAGAAAAAATAGATTTAATGGTTAAATATGACTTCACCTATGACTTGGGCTGTATTGCACGATCTAAGATGAGAAGAAAAAGAGACAACCCCTAAATGTCCCATAGCCTCTTATTTATAGATGTGGTTCACAACATACCCATAAGAAAGACTCTATGTAGACACAACTTTGTAGACTCCCTAGAACGACCTGCTCTGATACCACTTTTATCACGCCTCAAATCCTATTAGGGCAGACAGGCACCCGTAGCCGTGAAGACTTGAGAGAACCAATCCATAACTTTGTAGTTCTCATGCATGTAACTATAATAACTAAAGGTTTTGCCATGCATGGATATAATGCATTGATTAGAAATAAATGACAAGACCAAAACTATATATACTTGGCCATTGGGGCCATAATATCTAAAAGGTAAGACACTATCATGCTTAACTTTACATTGGTCTACAAAAGCCTCTTAAAGTTACATAGACACTTAGTTAAGGTCAGGACAAACCCCTTCCTTACTATTAACTACTGTATAGTACCAAAATATATAAAACAAACTCGAATCAAACTGGAGCTCACTAATAGTCATTAGATATCCCTGCTCCTACTGGGGAGGTGTACAAGCTGAAGTACCTGTGCCTGCAGCATAAAATATAGGTCCCCCATGAGGGACGTTAGTATGAAAATATGTACTTAGTATGTAAGGATGAAGGTACTACACATGATACAAAAGCTCAGTAGAAATTAGGTACAAGTGCATAAATAGTTTTAGTAGACCACCTTTATATATACTTATGGGACTGGTTACATTACATTTTTTTCTTCAATTCTACTTTATTACTTCATAATCTTTATAATCCATATAATGCAGATGACCATCTAATCATTAGTAAATAGACAAATCAGGATCGGCCCATGCTAGGCTTACACCCCTGAGTTGCCACCCACATATGAACATTGGTATCGGCCTATGCTATGCTTTTGCTCCTGAGATGCCACCCACATATAAAGGTATCGAGATTGTCCCATGTTAGGCTTATGCCCTTGAGCTTTCACCCATTTTACAGATTTGTGTTACTTAGTTTATTTAACCTTTGAGATTGTTACCTTGGTGATCATAATATTATAGTACCTTGAAATAATAATCTACCAATAAGAGAACTATGAATAAACACTTAATGCAATGTCAAAGAGGTATGGGGCAGATTGTACATGAATGAAATATTTAGGAGCTGAAAATAACATACGAGCCTTATTTGACTTAAAGGAGAGCCCTTGAGACTTTCTAGTGAATGTAAAAATGTAGACTTGATAATAAGACTTGATAAAAATGTAAAAATTATAGAGAGTGGGAACAAGGTAGTTAGCTACATGGGAGATCATATGCTGCCATTATGTATCATCTACTATGGGAGGGCTTTAGAAGCTTACTTTGTACCACAAATATTGGATTTCATGCCAAAGAATATGACACAGAATAGCCTTACATACCTGGTCGTACAACTTCAATGTTAACCCAATTAACTTCCTGACATTAGGATTGCTTATCTACAATAAAATATATAGTAAAACTAGTATTAGTAACTAACCAGCACATTTGGGCTACTTAGCTTCACAAAAATAGTAGCTGGGCAGTAAGCCCTTAGTTTATTAATCAAGAGTATTAATCAAGAGTGTTATTTTAACCCTTTTCTCCTCCAATTACATCCATACACCATACATTTTCTTATAAGATTCCCCGAAACAACTTTGCCTTCATTTGACCCTCCAAACGATATACAAAATAGAACAGTCAATAAACATATGCAATAATTAAATTGGTGGTGTACCACCACGCCTTTCTTCTATATTTCAATACAAACTTATCACACCTTTCCCCAATATCAACCTGGCATCCATCAACATATACACACAAAATAGTCCACAAAACAACCCCAAATTAACCTTTGTTACAACAACAAAATATTGAACTCATTATCCATTGAGTTCTCAGTAACAACACATCCATAATTCTTTCCCAAATTCATATATAAGGAAGACAAAATGGAGCAGTTAAATTACCTTAATCTTTTGTAACTTGTCCTTTTATTTTGAACTCTTCAAGAACTTTAATTTTCCTTCACATTTTAAACCAAAGAAGAAAAGAGATGTCTCTTAATAACAAAGAAAAGTGATCCGATTGCTTGTTTTATATTATGCTATATATTTACAATTAGGATTGTATAGAATGTTTTCCTAATCTTCCATGAAAGAATTAAGCTAAACCTTAAGTGTTTTCACTTACTTTGGCTTGCAAAGGTTGGGGTTTCTTCAAGAACCCTAAAAAGAAAAATTGGGCTGCTCCTTGTTATTTTAGAGAGAGTGGGGAGAATTTGTGAAATATAATCCTTTTTGTGACTTAGAAATAAAGGAAAATGACCAGGAACTTGGCCTTATAAAGGTCCTATTTTGGCCACCTCCTTAGTTGCATTTTGGACCTTAAAATTGGTCAAATTGGTCTAAGTAGGTAATGACACCTATTTAAGGAGTTCAAGCTGCTCAAAAGGTCAAAGTAGGTGATACACCTACTTGATTAATTCTTAGTTGGGATTAATTAAATTTTTCCTTGGCAGACTTAAGCATTGGGCCTTTTCTCCATTTTCCTTCTTCTTTTACTTAATTTGGGCCCATATAAGTATACTAATAAAGGCCCAAATCTGATCCATGGACTTGGTTCATATAACTCAAGTAGGTGACTAACCTACTATCTTAATTAAGTCAAGCAAGCATCTCAACAAATTACTCCATTTTCAGTTCTTAATCCATGTAATCTAACTTAAATCTTGTATACACTTGGTCACTTCAAACTTTAGATTCAAATACTAGCTTATGGTCCCAAGTTTAAATAGTTGTATCGATGTTAACTTGGTCACATCATATTAAAACATACAGACAACATCTAGAATTCCATCTACTCCATTAATACTCACATAACAAATCTTGTCCATTTACCTATATACAAGGCCATACAAAGTCCTATATGAATAGAACCAGAACATGCAAAATATGGGGTGTTACATTTTCCTTCTAAAATTTGATTTCTTAAACCTCAAATATTCAATTTGGGTAGTTTCTATCTTGATGTACATGTCAACAAAAAAGTATTGAAACAATAGTCCACATGATAGTATTATCGTGTTTTTTGCATATTTGCAACTTATAGTAATAGTACTCTCTACAAGAGACACAATTTTTAGCTCCACGTCATACACCTGTAAAATATTTTTAATTATACTGATATAGGATATGTAAGTACACAATTCTAAGAGATTTCATTTTAAAACTTTACCCTGCTGCTCGTTGTCAAACACCTCATCAATGGAGAGAAATGTAGGGTTATTCTGGTTGAGGCCTACAACTTCAGTTCCAGGCTTACCTTTACTTGTTTTATGTTGTTTTCGTATTCCTTGGTGCTTGCCTAGTTGCCACTTGGAAAAAGCAAAGGATACTGGAATGGGTTATAACATCCGCAATAATGTTTAACTCTATGAATATTACCTGAATGTTCATGAACAATAATCTCTCAATCAAATGGTACATTGAGGTTATTTCCATCTATCCAAATTGCAGCAACTTGATCTACTGATGGTTTTTTGTAGACACATTGATCTAGTTTAGCAGTGGAGATAATTCAAATTTCTAAATCCTTAAAGTTTTAATGATCCTTTAGCTGGCGAAACAATGGTGCATAAGGATTGCCATCCGTTATTTGTTTAATTATTGTGATAACTTCCTTAGATAAATTGGCTTCTTTGACTTTTGAAATCCTATTGCGTGACTCATTTTCTATGTCAAAAAAAATACATCTGAAAATAGCTTGGATTATTATCATGGCGTAGTAATGAGGAGAGATCATGATATATTTGACCCTTTTCTTGAAATGTATAAATTTCTTTTCATGAAAATGCAAGATTATTGTCAATCTAAACACCAAAAGACGTAAATCCAAATATGCTGTTATATGCTCTAATATGTCTGCAAAATTCTTTTGCTACTTTAGATTTGGAGAAGAATAAATCATATAATTGAGTTGGAAATACAATATTTGCAAGTTTTATTGATCCACTGTCGCAACAAAATGTTGGAGTCTATGTTGAAATCTCAGAACACGACAATCAGTGCATTTTGGAGCATTTTCCAACTTTTGAATACACGATATTGATGGTATGCAGTCAAATTCACCTAAATTTGTTGTGTAGAATGTTAGAAATGAATGCGAACAAACTACCTCTTGAAATGGACATATTCCTGAAACTTCAGATAGTAAGACTAGATCAAAAGATGGAAAAACTATAGGAATTTGTCTGTCTGATTGCTAGACTGGATTGCTGGCTAAGCGGACTGAATTATACTAAAATCTTATACTCAACTATACATTCCACTTCAAAAATGCACTTCACTTGAGGCTACTTAAAATATTCACATGGACACTAATAACTCTACCTATTAAAGTCTGAGCTGAACTGAATTCTCTCACTAAGTTCAAGCCTACTTGAATCTACAAAGTGTACACATCACACTAAAATAGTAGTCTAAATCATGAATTCAGTACACCCTGCATTTTCACAACTCCTCGTCTCATGAATAATTATTATTACCACTTTAATGACTACATTCAACCTCTTACTAGACATTCACTAATGCACAATGCATTCATCCACATATATACAACCATGATATTCAAGCCTATCTTCATAACCACATATGCACTTCCAAACAAACACCCATAATAGCATCTTTCTCACATCCTCCAAACCTCCATCATTAATAACTTCTATGCACTACCCCAAGAACATACACACAAATTTCAAATAACCATGACATGTATAAAAAGCTTGGCCTCAGTCTTACTTCACAGTTATAGCCTTAGCTAAAACAAGCATACAACAATTTTTCGTCAATAAGAAATATTTACTCTCTTCTATCTAAACAACTGTTCATCATCACTATCTTGACACAAGGAAAGGTCACTGAAAGGTTAGAACATGAGGACCTGAAACATAAAGGGATACTATGCATAACCTGACACTTTACTAAGGCCTGAGAAATAGAGTATCAACATTATGGATTCATCAAAGAGATCTAAACTGAGGGAATACATGACATAAACTAAATTTTACTGATCATTAGGAGTGTAGTATGAGTGCCTAAAACTGAACATACTGTAAAGCATGAGTACCTGAGTCATGAGCTGCATGAACTGAGTTTGGAGTTCATAATTTCATGGAACATGATTCATACTTCTAAGTGAATTGGAACTCCTTCTACTAGGATCTGGGAGAGTACACGATTCTCTATTATGTGCATGCACATAAACTATGATCATGGAGCTGACATGTAAGGCATGAGTAAATATCGTGAGGACTGAAGTATAAAAATTTGCACTGAGATTAGAATGGTCGGGCACTCCCTTAGTATTATTCTACAACATATTGACATCCTTACTAAAATCTGAGAGCTTGACTTGGTTACTTGTTCTATCATCTCCTTCTTAGCTTTAAGCGACCATTTTAAGTCTGTGGAACCCTTTACTAAACTCTAAAATGGACTACAATCACTGTACTCTAGAGTCTGGGATAAAAAATATACATAAATAATAAACTTACCCTGAAAGACTACACCTGAAAGTGTAAAGCCCACTGCTAATACTTCATTCTGATATACAACTTTTTTTTATATAGCCCCAATATTCATCATATAATAAATTGAACACTTACTAACTTAGAATCTTCATGAGTATCACCATACCCAGAGTGCACACCTTCTAGAGCTTCAACTCTTATTTCTATTAGCTCAATCTTCAAAGATTCAAACTTAAATTCTAACACTTAACATGGATATCCCTAAACCTTTAATGATCCTCACTACTTCCATCATATCCTACTAATATCACATCTCTAAACTTATATTTTTACCTAAACCATGAGAAATAAAATCATACCAGAAAAGCTCAACATCATCTATCCATAACTCCTTAACTTAACTATTAAGAACACCATATACTATATGACTAGCCTCCTTCTAGTTTGCAACTCAAAGGTATTACTAACCACACAGAATACTTAATAACCTTAGAAAATAATGCAACACAATATCGCCTTGGGCATACCTCTACATCATACTTACAACATTATACTTATTTACGAATAACTGAACTTTAACTCTTGCATACACTGTTCAAGGCAACTAGATCACTTCCATATAACTAGCATCACTAACCAAGCAATCATTACTTCCACCTTGATGATTATCCATGGTTCAAACTTAACGTCTAGTGATAAACATGATTTACAACCAAACCTCACATACTACTCTCACTTGGAAGCTATTAAATAAAGCATCAAGAAACACTAGTCCACTAGAAACCCATAATAATAATAATAATTTAGCATGATCTTGTCATAGAATGCTTAAAAGCATAATCTTCTTGAAATCTCAGCACTTAAACTTAGGGCCTAAAATTTATGCTTTAAACTCATGGTAATTTATACCCAAAACTTCATGCTCAACATAATTCTTGAAATACTTCAACAATAACAAGTCAAGATAGTGCAATCTCATTCACAATATAAATATTGTAAGTTAAAAACATAAACATAAGCACTTCTTGATATACTTAAAGCTTTAAATCTCATGATAATCATATGCTTCAAGAATACATAAACTTGAGTATAAACCATACTTCAAAACAAGTAAATAAAATCTTAAAATCATGCAATTTGGGCACAAGGGTGAAAGGATATCCTTGTTCATAACCCCACATACCTTAATAGAATTGACTTGGTGGAGAAATCTTGACCTTGAAAGCCTTGGAGATGATCTTGAAAGTTTTCTTGAAGTTCTTGGATTATGGAACTTAAATTCTTAGTTTTTCTTGAAGATAAGATGATGGAATGGATGAACTTAGGGATGATTTGGGTTTGTTCTTGAGAGGAAGTTTGGAGAATATAGGCATATAATGCCCTGACTGAATCCTTAGGTCATGTTTTTACGAATTGGGTTGAGGTGGGAAAAGACCCAATTGACCCACCATTATTTAAACCAAAAATTCGTAGCTAGAATACAGATTAAAGGCTCATCACGACACAGTCTTATCATGGTGTCTTACTGGTTATGATGAAAATGATCATAACTTTTCGCTCGGGTATCGAATTAAAGCGAAATTGGTATCGTTGGAAAGTTAATTCAATTATCTACAATTTAATGGGTCTTGAGATGAAAAATTCAATGTATATAAAAAGTTATACATGCTCAAAGCAGACCATTGTAGAATCTAATACCAAACTTTGGACGAATCAAATGCTCTTAGCTCAACTTTCTTCTAAGTGATTCTTATGAACATTTTTCACCTCATAAGCACTTTACACTATAGGATAAAGATTATGACACATGCATTCAAATAATAAATTAAGAACTAGACAAAAACACCTTCACCATAATGCGATAATGTACCTATTGTTATATCCACCGCGACGCACTACTATCGCGGTGAGGTTCTGTAATTAAAATCTAAAGGTGGCCTAGTCCTCATCCAAAATATCCAAAACTTCTCTGAGACATGCTACTTAGAACCCTAGACATGAATTAACTCAAAAACTATCATCTTGGAGTCTGGAAAGTCGATTTAAAAATCCTCAAAGTTTGGCGGTCTTAAAATGGCTAAGTCCCCAACACTTAGCTAAATTTTTAGGCTTTAAGCCTCTTACGTATGCACTAGGAGTTGAACTAAGCTAAGTATAATATTGGGTATTATAGAAATAAAATTCCATTATGTGTGAATGGATATTTCAATTGCTCCAATGGTAGGTGAATGTCCAACAACATACATAACTATAGCCTATTTTCACTTCTCTGTTTCCTTGTCGACCTCAAATTATTGTAATTATTTGACTTTGTCACCATTATCAATCAAAGGGGTGACATAGGTTAAGCCCATAACTCTTACTGCGAGTTGATTTATTACGAATAGGATGCCGATTCAGTAGCAGATATCTCTTGAGTTTGCAGCTCAAGCTTTCTTCTAGCTTTGTCAGTCATAATTGGGTTATAGGTGGTTTAGATTTAGTTTTTACTTACTAGATGAATTCCTTCTTTACTCAACCGACCTTGGTTTTAATTCATTAAACATTTGATTTCTTTTTAAACTAACAACATAATACAAATTACAATACAATAGGTAACAACCATCCAAACAAGTTGTTCATTTTGTTTGGATGGTTGTTGCATGTTATTTCATAATATATCGCATTAAATTGTATTGTATTATTTGGATGTATTATACCATTTTTGTAGTTACATAATTTCATACATCAATAATTTAAAGGATAAACCTACAAGAAAAGTAGGATACGTGATAGAGCTATCATAAAAAAGTAGGGTAAAAGATAAAATAAGATTTTAGTACTCAAGATGAGACATTGTTGCGTACAACCCAACATTCCCAGATCCCAGTTGTGGGATTGAGATTGTTGTTGTTGGGTTATAGTATATCTAAGTGCTCTAACTTCCTATTAATAATTAGTTTAACATTCTTGCAATTGACCTATGTTTTTAAATACACTTAACAGTAACTTTAGCTATGGGTAAGAGGAAGGCAAAATCAAAGTCATCTCCATAAAAGAGGATGGACAAACTTGATACTATTTTTAGCTGCACTTCCAAAGATATAATTCTTCTAGAGCTTTACAACTTAGAAGTAAGTTACAACAGTTTTCATACTCACAATAGTTTTCACTCTCTATGTTCAATGCATACTCTAGCTTATTGTTGTTTTCTTAATTGTCAAGGAGAGGAAAAAAGCACCAGCTTATTGTTCTTTACTTGGTTGTTAAATTTCAGTTCCTATCTATTGCCCAGAATAAGTTAAAGTTTCTTTTAATGGCCAGTCAACCTCGGTTACAGGTTAATCTCTAATTTTCATCTTTTGTTACTTCTCACTGCTTGTATAGTTATAACCTATAATACACATATTTTTTGCAGGTGTTAGCTGCTAGCAAGAGCAAAATCTCTACACTGAAAGGATTTCCTTATTTACCTTCTTTGAGGTTAGTTATGAACATCTAGTTAATTTCTTATTATAATGTAAATGTGTTTCTATTTTATAAGGGAGTGAATTTATTATTGTTCATATAGAGTTAAGTCTATTTGTTTTTTTATGTGTTTTCTGTATGTAGTTAAAACTATATTTTTGAAGATTTAAATTTAAAATGGATACCTGAATCTTCTTATTCATCAGAATTATTGATTGCAATATTTAAATCTATTGTAATTGCAGCAATATATTTTTTATGCATTTAAATAGCTTTATTAACTTTTGCTTGATCTATATACGAAAAATAATAAAATTATTTATTAAAGTGATAAAAAATGGATTAAAGTATTATGTATCAATTAGTTTTAAAAGCTACCTTGTGCCAAGTGCTTAACGAATAATAACCTGTGATATAGAATAAGCTATTACAAACATATTATAAGTAAGTCAAAATAAATATTGTATAGCTAGATCAAGTTAGACAAAGGTCTAATAATCAATAGTATTCGTCATGCCAATAGAATTTGCTTAGTGTTTAGGATAGGAAAAACACAAAGAGTGAATTACTACATATTAACTATCTAGACTGAAAAAAATATTAACCTATTCCTAGAGAACAAAACACGACTAATCCTTTTCTACTTTGATTCTTTTATGAGACAATATGTCATCATTGTTTTCATTTTTTCTAATCTCGTTGACTGAGTTTTCTGAATTGACGTCTTCATCTACTATGTCAATTGTAACAATCTTTTTAACTTCTTGGACTTCTTCTGCAATGAAGCATCTGCCCGCTTGATCTCCTTCGCTTTTTGCATCAATTTTGATAAAAAATATGCAGACTTCATTTATACTTAGCATCAAGTTACGATAAAATGAGGATTCCTTTTTCTGTATTAATGAAAAGAATGTACTAATTAGCAAAGCATAATCCATTGATTTCAAAATAAAGCAAATTATTTTAGTTCTTGATAAGTATTCAAGAATAGTGTAATATGACCTTTTCCAATATTGATTGCTTATATGCTGTAACATCGCAACCAACCAAGTATTTTACATTCTCAAACAAAGTAACAGAATAACGTTTATCCCCAACAAATACATCAAATTTTAGAAGAAATCTGTAAAGTTAGTGAAAAATAGTTATTTATCTCATTTTTTGAATTTTTAAATGGTTGAAAGTAATTTGATGGTTGTTATGTGTGTTACCCGTCCGCATAAATAATTTTTTCGGTGGGTCAGCCAGGACAATTTGCAATGTTATCATATATTTTTACTTTTTTTATAGCAATTGGTGCAAGAATCATAGTAGGGTTCATCACTGTTCATTATAGATGCGATAGTTGCCGTAAATTTGTCATACTTAACCTACAGAAAAGAAAAAAAAAGTTAAGCGTCATACTAAGGTAAAAATAAAATAGTAAATTATTGTAGTTGAAAATAGTAACTCCTTATCACAAGATAAACAATCTACGATTTCACCAATTGTCATTTATTTTGTCCTTTTAATTTGTTTAGTTGGCAATAAAGTTTATCATTATGAGTTTTCTTCTGGAAATAGACCTGCATGTTTATTACTTAGTGTATTATAATAAAAATAGTCTACTATAATTTGTTTGCTTGAATATGAAGACACATATTTCCATTCTTGGAAAGATGTTGCTTTTTTAAATGTGGGGTCTATCCATATACTACTTATATAGGTAGAAGATAGGCCGAAATTCCCTGCAACATAAAATGTTAGGTGCAATAGAATAACATAGTATTTATTGTAAATATTGTAAGTGCTAAGATAGTACCTTGATATAATATAGTCCTTAAATCATAAAATGTCATGACTGAATTTTTTGTAGATAACTTTTCTAGCAACTCATCATCTATTTCTAAGAATTCACCCCATAATGTGATAGTTTTTCTATCACATCTTTATTTTTTAATTAAAGAAAATTAAATTAAATTATTAAATTAATAAGACAGTTTATGTATTAAAAAAAATACTTTCGCTTCGTAAAAAAATTAAGTTTAACTTACTATTCATTCATAAATACTATTTTTCTTCGGGTTGTACCTTTTGTGAACAGATTAGAACTGACAAAGATGCCAAATATATCTGAAAAAAGTATTAAATATGATGATTAGATAAATAATAGTAAACTATTGAATTTATGACAATGATAATTAGTTGATGAAAGTTAAAGGAATTACCTACTATTGTTTCTTTGGTATGCAATCTTTCATCTTCAGATGGAACAAAATTCTTAGAAAAAAAATATAGAAAAAGGGCTGTGACATTCTTGAACTATAGTGGACGTTAAGAATCCAAGTTCAATGTCCTTATTAATAGATTAAAAATTAGGATTGACCCTATTAATGCGACGCTTATGATATAACAAACTATGAATTACTGTAAAGAATGTCCAAACGTTTCAATATTGTTCATTGAAAAGTGTACCATTAATTTTTGTGCCCTGAAAAAATATAATTTAATAGTTGAATGTTATAGTCTTTGCAAAATGGCATGTTGGCATAAAAATATGAAACTGACAGAGATTAGAGTAAAACACAAAGAATTCCTTATTGATATTTCCTACGAGTAAAAAAATCTAATATGTGAATGTTCCTAAATATGAGTATATATCAATTATTCATGGATTAATACACAAAAAAACTTGAAACATAAAGTGAGAAGATATGTATCTATTGATGTGTGTGAAACTATCATGAGGTTTTGGTTGTTTATTGAACATCAAATATGATGAAAGTTTGTGGTTTAATAGAATAGTATCTGATATGGTGAAAGTTTAATGTTTTCTATTCACAAAGCATCAACACAAATAGTTTTATATATGAGAAATTATTAAACATGTGAGGTATGAAAGAATAATATTACCTTCTTATCAACTAATATCACAATTTTTCGAGAACCGCCTCCATTCTTAAACGACTTCGTTGGACCACTTTCGATGATCAAGACTTTGATCATCCAGATACAATCCCTTCACTTCAGAGTGTTGATACCCACTACTTTGGTGATAGGATCCATTATAATAATCTTTAAGAAAATAGAAGTTAGAACGATAAGAACGTATGATTTCATAATAGAGGTAAATTTGTTAGATGAGAAGAATTATACTTGAATATGTGTATCTTGTTGGTAGGTGGGTAGATAAAGAAGGTTAGTTATGAGCAACAGAAATTATAATATATTCTACTAAAGTGATACATAGAACGATAAGAACGTAGAATTTCATAATAGAGGTAGATTTGTGAGATGAGAAGAATTATACGTGAATATGTAAGGTAGATAAAGAAGATTAGTTATGAGAAGTAGAAAATAAAATATATTGAACTAATAGGAAATTAAACCAAGCAATTTAAGCTGGCATAACAAGTAATATTGTGTTTAAATTAACAATGTAAAAAGGGAGAGATGATATAACGACCAAAAACCTGAAAATAAAATTGTTGAAACTGTGCTGAGACGAAAACTAATGAAAGATCGCAGCTGTTTATAACAATGAATAATGAAAGAAGCTGAATAATTTCTATAGAAGGACAAAATGTACAAACCAAAGAGGACACAAATTTGGATGTGTTTTTTGGTTGAAAGAAACCACATAGAAAAAATTGGGTGTTTTTTGGTTGAAAGAAACCAAATAGGATTAAAAAAAAAATAAGTGTATTAACCAAGTAGGGAAAAAAGCTAAATTTGAAAAGAATTTAATTGTAGAAAAATTTTAGTGTATTTTTTGGTTGAAAGAAATCAAGTAGGAACCAAAGAGGATTAAAAAATAGCGGAAGGTTTAATCAAGTTTTAATCAATTAGGGGAAAAAGCTAAATTTGGGAAGAATTTAATTGTAGGAAAATTTTAGTATATTTATTTTGTAGAATTTAATTGTAATATTTATTTTGTATAATTTAACTGTAGAGAAAAGGGTAAAAGACGATTTTGTCTAAAGTAGACTATTTTAATAAAAGGCAAAAAGTTCAATTCACTTTTACAAAGGTATTCATACTTTTAATATATTATAGATTATACATATAGATTACAGATGAATAACATAAATACGTGCTCATGACTGAGTTTAGCTATAGGAATAAAATCCATAAAGAACACAATTAATAGACATGTACGCAGTATTCGGCCCGTTTACATAAATACAATGAATTAAAGGTAGCTGCACAATAATGCGAGTAAAAGTTGCCACATATGAATAGTTCACATGACGCCTACGACATGGTGGTAATCCCAAGCACATAATACACCAAAGGTAAGAAATTGTGAATATTTTCACTCTAGCTATTGAACATAAAAAGAGAAGTTGTGATGATAAAATATGGTCAAGCATCAAGCATTGTAAAAATAATTTCCACAAAGCATTTTTCAAGGCGTGGCAATTTTTTTCACTTGATTGGTGCTCTGAACTGTGGCTTAATGATGATGGTCATGCCTCCTGTTTTGCCCATTTTTAGTTGGAAGGACTGAAAAATATTATTTTTTAATTTTTTAAATTATTTTAAAATTTTAATTTTTTTAAGATAATTTAAAAAATTATAGAGTTGCCACTTGATTTTTGAGAAAATATCAAGAAAAATTAAAAACTTTAAAAGATTTAAAACAGAAAAAATTTTCTAAGTTTGGAAATCCTTAGCAAGTGGTTCTTATTAATACTTTCGGAAGGTTGTTAACGCACTAAGAGTGTCCGCTAATTTATGGTTATCCGGACTATTTGAAACAACTTTTTTTGACTAACTTTAGAAAAGAGAAATTAGTTTTTGAAAAGAAATCGATTTAGGAAAAAATTATTTTCAATATTTGTGTAAAATAGATTTTGACGATTTAGCGGGAACTTTTATTTAAGTCTAAGAAACTAAAAATAATTATCATATGAAGAGGAAAGGGGGAATATAAAGGACTTAGACCATTTTCTTGATCTAGTGAGTTCATCAGTGAGTTCTTGATCCATTTTCTTCCTCTCTCGGTAGTAACTCTTTCTTTCGAAAGTCAATCTTGAGAAGGTTGGCTCAAAAAGGTGGGCCTTATTAACCCATTATAAAATGCAAAGGAGAAGGAGTCCATTTGGACTCGAGAAATTTTTTATGTAAAGAAAAGATAAAGAAATTTATACTTGTTCAAGGCACAAAAGTGACATATTTCAAAGCAAAAAAAAATATCAACCCGATTTTTGACTGACAATGACAAGCATACTAGTGAACATATAACAAGAATGAGAGTCAACGAATAAAATGCAAAGCAAGGATGCACACTTACATGTCTCGTGATTTATATTCATATTAAGAATGAATAAAGGTTAAAAGAAGAAGGTCATATTTAATGGATTAATGCGAGAATAAAAAACGTAAGAATGCAAAAATAAAGGGATGAGACAATAAGAAAAATACTCATGACTTTTAAAATTGAAAAAACAAGATATCACAAATATAGACATTAATCCATGTAACAAAAAGGAAGTGAAGGTGTAACACCCCACATTTTTCGAGCTAGAAATCGAACTGTCGTTCCTACCTGTGTAAACTTTAATACCAAAATTTATATTTAAATACTTGTCTCATGATCTTTATCCTAGTGTGTTAAGTTCTTATGAGGTGAAAAATATTTGTAGGAATCACTTAGATCAAAGTTGAGCTAAGAACCTTTGATTCATCCAAAGTTTGGTCTTCGATTCTACAAGAATCTACTTTAAAAGTGTATAACTTTTGATATACATAGAATTTTTTAGCTCAAGACCCACCAAATGATAAATAATTGAGTTAGCTTTCAAATGATATCAATTTTGTCTTAATTCGATATCCGAGTGAAAAGTTATGACCTTTTTCGTGAGAGGCAGTAATAAATTGCAATAGCCCCGCATCACGCCGCAATGGCTATTCAACCCGACTAGGGGTAGCTTCATAATGGCTAGTCAACCCAACTAAGGGTCACGCCATGATGGTGATTTCTATGGGAAAAAGAGGCCAAGGGGTAGTTTAGTCCTTTCCCCTCAACCCCAGCTGTCCAAATACGAATTATAACTCAAAAGGGGCATTAGTTGCCCATCTTCCTCAAAACAACTGACGTAAAAGCCCTTCCCTTTCTCTAAGAATAATTTCAAGCTTTTTCCTCTCAATAACACAAGGATTCAAGCTTGAAATTCAAGATTTCTTCAAGAATCCAAGATTTCAAGTTTTCCCAAGTTCAAAAATATTTAAGAAATCATCTATTAAGGTATATGGGGTTATGAACAAGGGTATCTTTTTACCCCTGTGCCAAAATTGCATGATTTTAAGATTTTATTTAATTATTTTGAAGTAGGGTTCATACCCAAGTATATATATTCTTGAAGCATGTGATTATCATGAGATTTAAAGCTTTGAATATATCAAGAGTTGCTTATATTTATGTTTTAACTTACAAGATTTATATTATGCATGAGATTGTACTATCTTGACTTTATATTGTTGAAGTATTTCAAGATTGTTATTGAGAATAAAGTTTTATTATGAATTGACATGAGTTTAAAGCATGGGTTTTAAGCCTAAGTTTGAGTATTGAGACTTCACGAAGATTATGCTTTTACATATTCTTTGATAAGCTTATATCAAGATTTTAAGCAAGAATTGATCTTTTGATCCTAAGCTAAGATAAGGAATCAACATTTGTTCATTTTGATCATAGTTTAAAGCAAAGAGATGCATTACTGATTTTCATTATAAACCCTTATGCTATTTTAAGGTGGATTTCCTAAAGTATGAGCATATAAGTATAAAGGGAGTAGTATTTATGTAACACCCTACATTTTTCGGGGTAGAATTCAAATCGCCGCTCCT
Source organism: Capsicum annuum (assembly GCF_002878395.1). Lineage (NCBI taxonomy): Eukaryota > Viridiplantae > Streptophyta > Magnoliopsida > Solanales > Solanaceae > Capsicum > Capsicum annuum. Next base: position 32,198,178 of record NC_061119.1, on the reverse strand, counting down.
CTACGTATAGACCCAAACTCAATTGTTCCTTGTTAATATATATATTAGAATCAATTATCTAGTGTGGGAATACTTTTTTATATGAATTGAGGTGAGAACTTTTCTATCGATTAAGTTTTAGTGAACGTCTCAACTTGAGTAAACTTCCATCGACCATAACTTCTTGTATATAACTAGTTAGAGGTCCTTCTATATATCAAATAACAGTTCATTGAGTCTTCTTTCCAATGCACTTGGTTTCACCATAATCTGATATTGGAGTATAATCTTATGCTCATTTTACTCCAGCATGTTAGCCTGTCAACGAAGTGACGACTTGAGCTGACGGGCTGTCACCTATGTGATGACTTATCAGCCCAAGTCATCAGCCTTAGGAAGAAAAACATCAATTATAGCTTCCAAGTGATGACCTGGGGTGACGAGTGATGACTTATCAGCCCAAGTCGTCACCTATGAAATTCAGCAATTCCCATTCGGATTCGGAGAGGTATTTTGGTCTTTTCACTCACCTCCCACGACTTAAATCAAGCATTAAACACTATTAACTGATAAAATATTAGTTTATCATCACTCATAGTCCTCTCCACTCTCAAGATCAAGGAGAAATTAGGGTTTCCTTCAAGGCAAGAATTCAAGCCTTTCAATCAAAGATTTTCTAAGAAAAAGTGTCAAGATTAGGGTTTCTCCCCAAGAATCCAAGAATTCAATTCATTCTCTTCATGAAAGAAACTAAGAATTTAGTTCCATAATCCAAGAATCTCAAGAAAGCTTTCAAGATCATCTCCTAGGGTTTCAAAGTTGAGTTCTCCACATCAAATCAAGTCTATTAAGGTATGCGGGGTATGAATGAGGGTTTTCTTCCACCCTTGTGGCCAAATATTAATTTTAAGTTAAGTTTTGCATAAATTAAATATAATTTTTGATGCATTAAAGCTTTATATTTTGAGTCCTAAGTACCAGTGATGAGTTTATAAGGAGATTATGATCTCAAGTTTTATTAACAAGTTTTGATAAGTGCTTTCAAAAGCAAAGATTGATATTTTGATCCTAAGCTAAGACAAGGAATCCACATTTTTCATATAGTTTGTGATTTAAAGAAGAGAAGCATAATTAGTTTTAATTACAAAGCCTTGTGCTATTTAAAGGTTGATTTCCTAAAGTTCTGAGCGATAAGTATGAGAGTAGTATTTAGCATCGAGTTGGGTATGATTCCAAAGGTCTCATTCCCTAAAGTGGGCAACGCCCAAATAGACTCTATACTCTTCAGACCGATAATATCAGAAAAATTCTCCTGATGTTGTTACTAGTACGTTATAGATTTTCCATGTTCATGTTTACGCATTGATAGATCCAGGTTTATCCTTATCTTTTGTAAGTCCTTATATAGCAGGCAATTTCAAAATCAGTCCTAAAATTTTAGCAGATCGCATTTCAGTCTCTACCCTAGTGGGTAAAACCATCATAGCTTGGTGGGTATACAGGCACTGCCTAGTTTTAATATTTCAGAAAGTCACATCAGTAGATTTAGTCGAGTTAGAGATGACTGATTTTGATGTTATTCTTGGCATGGATTGGCTTCATTCTTGCTATGCCATAGTCGACTGCAGAACCAGGGTAGTTCAGTTTCAGTTCCCGAATGAGCCTGTCCTAGAGTGGAAGGGTAGTATTTCATCATTCAGGGGTCATCTTATTTCATACCTGCGGGCAAGAAAAATGATTTTTTTAGGGGTGCGTGTATCATCTCGTGCATATTAAAGATTCCAATTCTGATTCTCCTATTCTAGAATCAGTCCCAGTTGTAAAGGAGTATTTAAACGTGTTTCCCAAAGATCTTCCAGGCATTTCTTCAGAAAGGGAAATAGACTTTGGCATTGACCTTATTCCAAATACTCAGCCTATTTTTATTTCGCCATACAGAATGGCACCAGCAGAACTCAAGGAACTGAAAGATCAGTTGAAGAATCTCTTAGATAATGGATTCATCAGGCCCAGTGTATCCCCATGGGGTGCACCAGTCTTATTCGTATGCAAGAAAGACGATTCTCTCAGGATGTGTATTGATTACCATCAACTCAACAAAGTTACGGTCAAGATCAAGTATCCTCTTTCCAAAAAAGATGACTTATTTGACCAACTTTAATGTGCCAGTTATTTCTCCAAAATAGACGTCAGATCAGGCCACCATCAGCTTAGAGTTAGAGAATGTGATATCTCGAAGATAGCTTTCTGTACTTGGTATGGTCACTTCAAGTTTCTAGTTATGTCCTTTAATCTTACCAATGCCTCAGCCACTTTCATGGACTTGATGAACCGTGTGTTCAAGCAGTACTTGGATATGTTCGTCATAGACTTCATAGATGATATCCTGGTCTATTCCCGCACAGAGCGTGATTATTTAGACCATTTCAAGATTGTTCTTCAGAGACTCAGAGATCACCAGCTAATCTCCAAATTCAGTAAGTGAGAGTTTTGGTTGAGATAAGTAGCATTCCTTGGCCCTATTATTTTTGGTGATAGAATTAGAGTAGATCCTCAGAAGACTGAAGCGGTAAGAACCTGGCCTTGCCTTGTCTCTCCATCAGATATCAGAAGTTTCTTGGGATTGGCTGGATATTACAGATGGTTTGTCGAGGGATTTTCTTCTATTGCATCCCTCATGTCTAGATTGACTCAGAAGAAGGTTAAGTTTTAGTGGTCAGATCTTTGTGAGAAGAGTTTTCAAGAGTTGAAGACTCTACTCATCTCAGCTCCAGTTCTAGCTCTTCCAGATAGTTCAGACAGGTTTGTGGTATATTGTGATGCATCCAGAGTGGGTTTAGGTTGTGTCCTCATGCAGCATGGTAAGGTCATAGCCTACGCCTCCAAACAGTTAAAGCCCCATGAGAAGAATTATCTTATTGATGATCTTGAGTTAGCAGCCAAAGTATTTGCCTTAAAGATTTGGAGGCATTATCTATATGGAGTTCATGTAGATGTCTTCACGGATCATAAGAGTCTCTGGTATATATTTTCTTAGAAAGATCTCAATCTTCGTCAGAGAAGGTGGTTAGAGATTTTGAAAGATTATGATATGAGTGTCCTTTACTATCCGGGCAAGGGCAACATTGTGGACGATGCTATCAGTAGACTCTTCATGGGTAGTGTTTCTCATGTCGAGGACAATAAGAAGAAGATTGCTCAGAAAATCCACCAGCTTGCCAGACTAGGTGTTCGCTTAGTTGATTCTCCGGAGGGTGGTGTATGTGTCTAGAGTAGTTCAGAGCTATCTCTAGTTTTCAAGGTAAAAGAAAAGCAAGACAAGGATCCGAGCCTTGTCAAGCTAAAAGAGTCAGTTCAGAATCAGAGAGTAGAGGTTTTCTCCCAAGAGGGAGATGGGGTTCTTCACTGTCAGGGTCGTCTGTATGTTCTAGGTGTAGATGACTTAAATAGTGGATTCTTGTAGAAGCGCATGGTGCACGATACTCTATTCATCCAGGGGACACTAAGATGTACCATGACCTGCGGGAAATCTATTAGTGGAGTGGGATGAAGAGAGATATTACAAAGTTAGTGGCTAAGTGCTCTACATGTCAGCAATTTAAGATAAAGTATCAGAAGCTGAGTGGACCCATGCAGGAGTTCACCATTCCTACTTAGAAGTGGGAAGAAGTGAACATGGACTTCGTGATGGGTTTGCCTTGAACTCGTCATCAGCACAATTCAGTTTGGGTTATTGTAGATAGGATGACTAAGTCAGCTCATTACCTTTCAGTTCATTCCTCTTATTTAGCTGTGGATTATGCCAAACTCTATATCATGGAGTTGGTCAGATTACACGGTGTTCTATTATCTATTATCTCAAACAAAGGTACCCAGTTCATCTCTCACTTCTAGAAAGCATTCCAAAAGGGTCTTGGTACCCAAGTCTATCTCAGTACAGCCTTTCATCCTCAGACAAATGGTCAAGCAGAAAGGATAATTCACACACTTGAAGATTTACTAAGGGTGTATGCAATTGATTTCATGGGAAGTTGAGATGACAACTTGCCTTTGATTGAGTTTACATACAACAGTAGCTATTATTCTAGTATTAAAATGGCTCTATTTGAAGCTCTCTATGGCAGGAGGTGTGGATCTTTAATTGGTTGTTTTGAAGATAGTGAGGCCTCAGTCATAGGCCCTGACTTGGTTTTCGATGCCTTAGAGAAAATTTAGTTGATCAGAGAGAGACTTCGGGCTGCTCAGAGCTGGAAGAAGTCTTATGCTGGTGTTCATAAAAAGTATCTTGAGTTTGAGGTTGATGACTATGTCTATCTCAAGATCTCTCCTATGAAGGGAGTGAAGAGGTTCGTCAAGAAAGGGAAACTCAGTCCCCGCTATGTCGTTCCCTTCTGGATTCTCAGTCGTTTAGGAAAGGTAGCTTATGAGATTGAATTGCCACCAAATTTAGCCTCAGTTTATCCGGTTTTCCATGTATCCTTGCTCAAGAAGTGCGTAGGTGACCTAGCAGTTGTAGTCCCTATTCAGAGCGTTGCTGTTCAGAACTGTCGCTCTTATGAAAAGATTCCAGTCAAAATCTTAGACTATCAGACTCATCGATTGAGGAACAACGAGGTCCCTCTAGTTAAGGTTCTTTGGTGAAATTAGTCTATCGAGGGATTTACTTGGGATGCAGAAGCAGATATGCATACCAAGTATCCTTACATCTTCTCCGCCGATTCAGATCAAGCTTAAGGTAATAGTTTGCCTTAAGCTTATTCAGTTTCATATTTATGTTCCCATTATTAACGTGGTATATACTACCATTTCATACTCTGTCATTCATTCATGTATCAATTTAGTTATAAAATCATACATCATCTATGCATTCTCGTCTTGAGAAACTCAGTTTATCAGAACACTCAATTAGCCATGCATCAAATGTGCATGAGTTTAGTATATTTAGCATGTCAGTCATGAAGTCATGTCTCAGTCACTCATGTTTAGTTCATGTTTATTTATTATTTTCCCTCTTAGTCAGTCTCATTTGAGGACGAATATTCTCAAGGGGGAGATATTGTAATATCTGTGCTTATTCCTAGGTAGAAATCATCTCAAGGATGCTAGTACTTTCTTTGAAATACAGATCTATTTTTGTACCTGTGGTATTTTTGATATTTCTACTTTCTATAACGTGGGAAATTGAGTTAGCTTTCTAACGATACCAATTTTTTCCAAATCTGAAACCAGACGAGAAAGTTATGGATGTTTTACTCAGAACTGATTGAAACGCCCAGGTGCGACGTCCAAGTTGACAGACCGCCAAACAAGTAACGGACCACCAGTTTGACTGTCACACCCAAGAAAGTACGACCATGTTCTGGATAAGGATTGACGGATGAGTTGATGGACCGTCAGATTTTTTGATGGACCATCATCAAGGCCATCACCTCTTATCCATTGAACCCCATTTCTGGTCAACGTATGACGGTCGAAATAATGGACCGTCAAGTTTCCACAGAACGTCAGTTGGGTCGTCATACGCCATGTTCAGTTTACTTCTAGGCTATTTTAACAGGGGTATTTTGGTCACTTACCACTCGCCTATATATACCCAAATGAGTCCGAATTCAACCATTTTGCTCATTATTATTTCACAAACAAAAACTAGGGTTTCTCTCTAAATTTAATCTCCAAGAACAAGACCCAATCTTTTTAGAAAAAAATCAAAGTATTTCAAATTCTTCAAGTTCAAAAATATTAAGAACTTAGATAGTTCTTCAATTTCAGTATATCAGGATTGTCAGATACAGTCAATTCAGTTACAGAACGGAACACAGATAGTTCCATTAGATTCATGATTGTCGACATAATTAGCTAAGTTATAAGAATTTCAGTATTGGTCATGCTGGACATCAGTAGATCATATGTTAGTGTCCAGATCTGGAGATCATGAAATCACAATCTCAGTTGCTATGTATGCATGTTTGTACTCTTACGTTCATATCAGTTAGTCAGTTAGCATCGTTCATGCATGTAAACCCTTTTTACATTTAGCCTACCTCACTCGTATACTCAGTACTCCCAGTTGTACTGACGCATTTGCGATATGGTTCTTTCTTTCACGTTACAACATAGGTTCACAGATACGAGCTCCAGATCAACAGTAGTAGTAGCATTCTAGTTGAAGAGTTGCAGTGAGTCCTCATCCATTTGAGGATGACATTATTTATTTCATTTATTATTGTTGTTCAATTTTTCTAGATGGAGTTAGTTGGAGACATGATCCTTCAAATCTTTATTTCAATTGTTTTGGGTATTCGTTACCCCATATGGATGTTATGATTTGTTAGATATTCTATGCAGTTGAACCTTATGGTCTATTGTTCATGCTTTCCACATTATTACATCATATATTATAGAACACAGATATAGATATCAGTCAAGGGTTGGCTTGCGGTCGTTCGGGGTCATAAGCATCATGTAGCACTCCATTTCAGAAAAATCGAGGTGTTACAAACTTAGTATCAGAGCCTAAGGTTCAATAGAGTCCTAGGAAGTCTGAAAGCCATATCTAGTAGAGTCTTGTGCATGGGTGTGTTGCTGCATGGGTGTGTTGCGTGCCACATTTAAGAATAATTTCCCCTCTTTCAGTATTCATGTCGTGCTAGTGAGAATAATCTCAAGTTAAACTCTCAGTCTAATCCATTCTTCACTTATTTTAGAATATGCCTCCAAAGAGAAGAAACCAGCCAGCTCCTCAGCCCGTAGATCCTTTGGGCGAACATGTTTCTCATGTGGAGTTTAGGTCTGCATTCACCACAATTTCACAATTTGTGGCTACCCAAAATGAACGGCCACCAGTTATTCCGGCCAATCCAGTGGCCAATTCAGCCACAGCTAGGATTCAGGACTTCAATCGAATGAACCCTCTACTTTCTTCAGGTCTAAGTCTGATGAAGACCCTCAGTAATTCATTGACCAAGTCCAGAAGGTCATAGACATCATGGGAGTTACTTTTTTTCAGAGTGAAGAGTTAGACATATACCAGTTCCAATATGTGGTTCATACTTTGTACAAGTAGTGTAAGTCTGAGAGGTTGGAGGATACAGGTCCGTTTGAGTGGGAGGAATTTATCACGGCTTTCTTAGATAGATTCTTTTCCCAAGAGATGAGGGAGGCAAAAGTTCTTGAGTTCATCAACCTCAGGAAGGGAAATATGTTGGTTAAAGAGTATTCTCTCAAATTTAATCACCTAGCCAAATATGCCCCTCATGTGGTTGCAGACAACAGGGCTAAGATGAGCAAGTTTGTGTCAGGGGTGAATGATAGCGTGGTAAATCAGTGTAGGTCTGTGATGCTAAACAGTGATATGACTTTATCTAGGTGCATGAATCATGCTCAACAAATAGAGGAGCAGAAGATTAGGAATAGGGAGAGGCAGAACAAGAGAACAAGGTCAGGCAGTTCAGTTTTACTCAACCAAAATCAGAAGGAGGAAATCGTTCGCAATTTCGTCCTAAGCTAGCAATTCCAGCTCCTTTCTTCGCTAGTGCACCAATGTCGAAATTCAGAGATGGCAATGTAGATTGAGCACCAGGATCTAAGTCTCAGGGCAGTGTCAGCAGTGCCTGAACTAATCCCCTATGTCAGACTTATGGAAAGAACCGTAAGGGTACCTGTATAGCTTGTAGACATATTTGTTTCGATTGTGGTAAGCCAGGCCACAGGATTAGAGAGTGTCCACAGTCAGGTCTATAGGGTCAGTAGAATCGCTCCACAGCCCAATTCGGTCGCCCAAATTAGCAGGGTGCCGCTTCCAGTGCTACTAGTAGGAAACGCCCTAACAGACTCTATGATTTTTAGACCCGACAGTATCAGGAAAATTCTCCTGATATTGTTACTGGTACGTTACATATTTTCCATGTTCATGTTTATACTTTGCTAGATCCAGGTGCATCCTTGTCTTTTGTTACTCCTCATATAGAAGGCGAATTCAGAATCAGTCTCGAAATTTTAGCAAAGCCCTTTTAAGTCTCTACCTCAGTGGGTAAAACCATCATAGCTCGGCGGGTATACAGGCACTCCCCAATTTTGATATTTTAGAAAGCCACATCAGCAGATTTAGTTGAGTTAGAGATGACTAATTTTGATGTCATTCAAGGCATGGATTGGCTTCATTCCTGCTATGCCACAGTCGACTGCAGAACTAGGGTAGTTCCATTTTAGTTGTCGAATGAGCCCATCCTAGAGTGGAAGGGTAGCAGGAAAATGATTTCTAAGGGGTGTATATATCACCTCGTGCATATTAAAGATTCCAGTTCTGACTCTCCTAGTCTTGAATCAGTCCTGGTTGTAAAGAAGTATTTAGACATGTTTCTTATAGATCTTCCAGGCATTCCTCCCAAAATGGAAATAGACTTTGGCATTGACCTTATTCCAGATACTCAACCTATTTCTATTCCGCCATATAAAATAGAACTGGTAGAACTCAAGGAACTGAAAGATTAGTTGAAAGATCTCTTCGAAGGGATTCATCAGGCCCAGTGTATCCCCATGGGGTGCACCAGTCTTATTCATGCGCTCGAAAGATGGTTCTCTCAGGATGTGTATTGATTACCGTCAGCTCAACAAAGTTATGGTCAAGAACAAGTATCCTCTTCCCAGAATAGATTACTTGTTTGACCAACGTCAGGGTGCCAGTTATTTCACCAAAATAGACCTCATATCAGACTACCATCAGCTCAGAGTTAGAGAATGTGACATCTCGAAAACAGCTTTCCATACTCGGTATGGTTACTTTGAGTTTCTAGTTATGTCCTTTGGTCTTACCAATGCCGCAGCCACTTTCATAGACTTGATGAACCGTGTGTTCAATCAGTACTTGGACATATTCATCATAGTCTTCATAGAATATATCCTGGTCTATTCCCATACAGAGCGTGATCATTCAGACCATCTCAGGATTGTTCTTCAGACTCTCAGAGATCACCAGCTATTCGCCAAATTCAGTAAGTGCGATTTTTGGCTAAGATCAGTAGCATTACTTATCCATATTATTTCTGGTGATGGCATTAGAGTAGATCCTCAAAAGACCAAAGTGGTAAGAACCTGGACTCACCCTGTCTTTCCATCAGATATCAGGAGTTTCTTGGGATTGGTTGGCTATTACAAATGGTTTGTCGAGGGATTTTTCTCTATTGCATCCCCCATGTCCAGATTGACTCAGAAAAAGGTCAAGTTTTAGTGGTCAAATCCTTGTGAGAAGAGTTTTCAAGAGATGAAGACTCAACTCACCTCAGCCCCAGTTTTAGCTCTTCCAGATGGTTCAGATGGATTTGTGGTATATTTTGATGCATCCATAGTGGGTTTAGGTTGTGTCCTCATGCAGCATGGTAAGGTCATAGCCTACGCCTCCAGACAGTTAAAGCCCCATGAGAAAAATTATCCTACTCATGATCTTGAGTTAGCAGACATAGTATTTGCCTTAAAGATTTGGAGGCATTATCTATACGGAGTTCATGTAGATATCTTCATGGATCATCAGAGTCTCCAGTATGTCTTTTCTCAGAAAGATCTCAATCTTCGTCAGAGAAGGTGGTTGGAGCTTTTGAAATATTATGAAATGAGTGTCCTTTACCATCCGGGCAAGGCCAACATTGTGGAAGACACTCTCTGTAGACTCTCCATGGGTAGTGTTTCTCACATCGAGGATAACAAAAAGAAGATAGCTCAGGAGATCTACCAGATCACCATACTAGGGTTTGCTTAGTCGATTCTTTGGAGAGTGGTGTATGTGTTAAGAGTAGTTTAGAGTCATCTCTAGTTTTCGAGGTGAAAGAAAATTAAGACAAGGGATCCTAGCCTTGTCAAGCTAAAAGAGTTAGTTCAAAATTAGGGAGTAGAGATTTTCTCCCAAGGGGATATGGGGTTTTTCATTGTCAGGGTCGTCTGTGCATTCCAGGTGTAGATGACTTAAAGCAGCGGATTCTTGTAGAAGCGCATGGTGCACAATACTCTATTCATCTAGGGGCCACTAAGATGTACCGCAACATGTGGGAAATCTATTGATGGAGTGGAATAAAGAGAGATATTGCAGAGTTTGTGGCTAAGTTCTCTATATGTCAGGAAGTTAAGATAGAGCATCAGAAGCCTAGTGGACCCATGCAGGAGTTTACAATTCCTACTTGGAAGTTGGAAGAAATGAACATGAACTTTGTGATGGGTTTGCCTCGAACTCATCATCAGCACGATTCAGTTTGGGTTATTGTAGACAGGATGACCAAGTCAGCTCATTTCCTTCCAGTTCATTCATCTTATTCAATCGAGGATTACGCCAAACTCTATATCAGGGAGTTGGTCAAATTACACAGTGTTTCGTTATCTATTATTTCAGATAGAGGTACCCAGTTCACCTCTCACTTCTGGAAGGCATTCCAAAAGGGTCTTGGTACCCAAGTCAATCTCAGTACATCCTTTCATACTCAGACAGATGGTTAGCAGAAAGGACCATTCAGACTCTTGAAGATATGCTAAGGGTTGCTCAGAGCCGACAAAAGTCTTATGCTGATGTTCGTAGAAAGTATCTCGAGTTTGAGATCGATGACTATGTATATCTCAAGATCTCTCCAATAAAGTTAGTGAAGAGGTTTGGTAAGAAAGGGAAACTCAGTCCCTGCTATGTCGATCCCTTCAGGATTCTCAGTCGTTTAGGCAAGGTAGCTTATGAGCTCGAATTGCCTCCAGATTTAGCCTCAGTTTATTCGGTCTTCTATGTATCCTTGCTTAAGAAATGAATGGGTGACCTAGCAGTTGTAGTCCCTATTCAGAGCGTTGATGTTCAGAACAGTCTCTCTTATGAAGAGATTCTAGTCGAAATCTTAGACTATCAGACTCATCGATTGAGGAACAAAGAGGTCCTTCTAGTTAAGGTTCTTTGGTGAAATCATTTCGTCGAGGGAGCTACTTGGGAAGCAGAAGCAGATATGCTTACCAAGTATCCTTACCTCTTCTTCACCGATTCAGATCAAGCTCAAGGTTATAGTTTGGCTTAAGCTTATTCAGTTTCATATTCATGTTCCCATTATAAATGTGGTATATACAACCATTTCATACTTTGTCATGCATTCATGTATCAGTTTAATTAAAAAATCATGCATCAGTTATGTATTCTTGTCTTGAGAAACTCAGTTTATTAGAATACTCAGTTAGCCATGCACTAGATGTACATGAGTTTAGTATATATAGCATGTCAGTCTTGTAGTCATGTCTCAGTCACTCATGTTTAGTTCATGTTAATTTATTATTTTCCCTCTTAGTCAGTCTCATTTGAGGACGAATGTTCTCAAGGGGGAGATATTGTAATACCCGTGCTTATTCCTAGCTAGAAATCATCTCAAGGATGCTAGTACTTTCTTTGAAATACAAATCTACTTTTGTAACCATGGTATTTTTGAGATTTCAACTTTATATCATCTGGGAAATTGAGTTAGCTTTCTAACAATACCAATTTTGTCCAAATCCGACACTAGACGAGGAAGTTATGGATGTTTTACTCAGAACTGACCCAAACATCCAGGTGCGATGTCCAAGTTAACAGACCGCCAAACAAGTGACGGACTGCCACTTTGACCATCATAACCAAGGAAGTAGGGCCACATTCTGGATAAGGATTGATGGACGAGTTGATGAACCATTAGATTTTTTGACAGACCGTCATCTAGGCCATCAACTCTTATCCAGTGAACCCCATTTCTGGTCCACGTATGATGGTCGAAATGACGAACCGTTAAGTTCTTTACAGACCGTCAGTCGGGTCATCACACACCATGTTCAGTTTACTTCCGTGCCATTTTAATAGGGGTATTTTGGTCACTTACCACTCGCCTATATATACCTAGATGAGTCCGAATGCAGCCATTTTTCTCATTATTATTTCACAAACAAAAACTAGGGTTTCTCTCTAAATTTAATCTCCAAGAACAAGACCCAATCTTCTTCAAAAAAATCAAAGGATTTCAAATCCTTCAATTTCAAAAACATCAAGAACCTTGAGTCAGGTATTCGTAGTGTTCATCTATAGATCCATTTCATTCATATAGCTCAAGAACAATGTTTTAAATATTATATTGTGATTGTCTTTTTGTGATATGACCATGTACATATTGATGATTGTTGTTTAAGTTTTAAGATGATATCTAAAGGCGTTTTCATGAAGTATATGTGTTCGTTAGTTGAAATCCATGAACTTTATGTGGTTTAAAATGGGAAAAATTCATGAAAACACACCTAAGCTAAAAGAATGCATGCAAAGTGTTTGATAAAAGGCCTAGGATAATAGAATTCATGTCCCATGATTTAATAATACTTAAATGACAAGTCCATGCTCCATGCTTTATGATTTCACATGAATTCCACGTGATTGATATGCATCATTTTTGTGGTATGGATTGAGCATGATATTGAAGCTATGCAAGTATACACATGTTTTATGAATTTTCCCTTCCATACGTAAGATGTTGAGAACTATACTTAGAGTTAATTCCCCTACTTATGATATGGTGAATTATGGACTCCATTTTATGATCAAGTTAGTTATTTGTGTCAGTTTTCTTCCATCGAGTCCTGGTGGTACTAGTACCCAAAAAATATAGCTGTGTACCTAGAGCCATGTCACGTTATCACCATAATCTTAGTCAAGCCATGATCTATAGAACTCAGTCAGTCATGTGACTCAGAAAATCTCAGAAATCTCATTATCTCAATAAATTCTTAGATTGTAGTACTATTTCCATCAGTCAACGAAAGTCAATTACTCAGTCTATGTACCATCATTTAAATCATGTTTAGTCTCTTCAGATTGGAGTAGAATTTAGCACCGAGTGAACCCAAGGATGGGAACTTATCTGTCAGTTTAAGGTGTAAATCTTAGTAATCATCCTTGTGTTCCAGAATTATGTAGCCAACGTAGGTTAAGACATCCTTACCTTTCAGATTAGGGTTAATAAGGTGGCTTAATCCGTTAATTTAGGGTTCCCACCATTATTATTTTGAGTACCTGCCCGCTAACGGTCACTCACAGCTGTCCTTACCAATGGTGCAGTATTAATATCCTTTCAGTCAGGGCAGAGATTGGAAATTTATCTATATGCGTTATTGGGGCATGTCGGTCAAATAACTACCTCCCACAGTTTCAGTCCCAGTATTAGTAAATAAACTCAGATAGTTCTTCAGATTTAAGTATATTAGGATTGTCAGATACAGTCAATTCAATTATAGAACAGAACACAGATAGTTCCATTAGATTCAGGACTGTCAGAAACAACCATCTATGTTATCAGAATTTTAGTATTGGTCATGCTAGATATCATTAGATCATGTATTAGTGTCCAGATCTAGAGATCACGAAATCACGATGTCAGTTACTACGTATACATGTTTGAACTCTTACATTTATATCAGTTAGTCAGTTAGCATTGTTCATGCATGTAAACCCTTTTTACATTTAGCCTACCTCACTCGTATACTCAGTACTCCCAGTTGTACTGATGCATTTATGCTATGGTACTTTCTTTCACGTTACACCATAGGTTCACAGATACGAGCTCCAGATCAGTAATAGAAATAGCATTCCAGTTGCAGACTTGCAGTTAGTCCTCATCCATTCGAGGACGATATTATTTATTTTATTTATTATTTCAGTTCAGTTTTGCTAGACAGAGTTAGTTGGAGACATGTTCCTTCAACTCCTTATTCAGACAATATTTAGAGGCTTTCAAATTTAGCTCGGATTTGATTCAAATTTCAATTGTTTTAGGTATTCTTTACCCTATATGGATGTTATGATTTGTTAGATATTCTATGCAGTTGAACCTTATGGCCTATTGTTCATGTTTTTCACATTATTACGTCATATATTATAGTACACAGGTATAGATATCAGTCATGGGTTCGCTTGTGGTCCTTTGGGTTCATAAGCATCTTGTAGTACTTCGGTTCAGAAAAATTAGGGCATTACAAAATTGGTATCAGAGCCTAAGGTTCAATAGAGTCATAGGAAGTCTGAAAGCCGTATCTAGTAGAGTCTTGTGCATGGGTGTGTTGCATGACACATTTATGTGCAAGAGGCTATGAAATGTTATAAGAACAGTTTCCCCTCTTTCAGTATTCATGTCATGCTAGTGAGCATAATCTCATGTTAAACTCTCAGTATAATCCATTCTTCTCTTATTTCAGAATATGCCTCCGAAGAGAAGAAACCAGCCAGCTCCTCAGCCCGAAGATCCTTTGGGAGAACATGTTTCTCATTCACAGTTTAGGGATATATTCACCATACTTGCGCAGTCTGTGGCTACCCAAAATGAATGGCCACCAGTTATTTCGGCTAATCCAGTGGCCAACTCAGCAGTAGCTAGGATTTAAGACTTTACCCGAATGAACCCTCCATCTTTCTTCGGGTCTAATTTTGATGAAGACCCTCAGGAATGCATTGACCAAGTCCAGAAGGTCATAGACATCATGGGAGTCACTTCTTGTCGGAGTGTCGAGTTAGCTGCATACTAGTTGCAAGATGTGGCTCATACTTGGTACAAGTAGTGGAAGTCTGAGAGGTTAGAAGATGCAGGTCCTTTTGAGTAGGAGGAATTTGTCACAACTTTCTTAGACAGATTCTTTCCTCAAGAGCTGAGGGAGGCAAAAATTCTTGAGTTCATCAACCTCAGGCAGGGAAATATGATGGTTAAAGAGTATTCTCTCAGATTTACTCAGATAGCTAGATATGCCCCTTATGTGGTTGCAGACAATAGGTCTAAGATGAGTAAGTTCATGTCAGGGGTGAATGATAGCGTGGTAAATGAGTCTAGGTCATGGATACTAAACAGTGATATGACTTTAGCCAGGATCATGACTCATGCTCAAAAAATAGAGGAGCAGAATATTAGTACTAGGGAGAGGCAGAACAAGAGAGAGAGGTCAGGCAATTTTACTTTTGCTCAACCAAAATCAGAAGGAGGAAACTGTTCGCAGTTTTGTCCTAAGCCATCAATTCTAGCTCCTTCCTCGGCTACTGCCCCAATGTTAAAATTTATAGACGGCAACAGAGATAGAGCACCAGTCTCTAAGTCTCAGGGAAGTGTCAGCAGTGCTTGAACCAATCCTCTATGTCAGACTTGTGGTAAGAACCACAAGGGTACTTGTAGAGCTGGTAGAGATATTTGTTTCAATTATGGAAAGCTAGGCCACAGGATTAGAGAGTGTCCATAGTCAAATCTACAGTGTCAGCAGAATCGCTCCATAGCCCAGTCTGATCACCCAAATCAGCAGGGTGCCACTTCCTGTGCTACTAGTAGGCAATGCCCAAATTGACTCTATGCTCTTCAGGCCCGACAGGATTAGGAAAATTCTCTTGATGTCGTTATTTGTTCGTTATAGGTTTTCCATGTTCATGTTTACGCTTTGCTAAATCCAGTTGCATCCTTGTCTTTTGTTACTCCTTATATAGTAGGCGATTTTGGAATTAGTCCCGAAATTTTAGCAGAGCCCTTGTCATTTTCTACCCCAGTGGGTAAAACCATCAAGCTTGGTGAGTATACAGGCACTGCCCAGTTTTGATATTTCAGAAATCCATGTCAGTAGATTTAGTCGAGTTAGAGATGACTGATTTTGATGTCATTCTCAGCATGGATGGGCTTTATTCTTGCTATGCCACAGTTGACTGCAGAACTAGGGTAGTTCTATTTCAGTTCCCGAATGAGCCCATCCTTTAGTGGAAGGGTAGTACTTCATCATTCAGGGGTCAGCTTGTTTCCTACCTGCGGGCAAGGAAAATAATTTCTAAGGGGTGTGTGTATCATCTCGTGCATATTAAATATTCCAGTTCTGACTCCCCTAGTCTTGAATCAGTCCCAGTTGTAAGGGAATATTTAGATGTGTTACCTGAAGATCTTCGAGGCATTTCTCCTGAAAGGGAAATAGACTTTGGCATTGACCTTATTCTAGATACTGAGCCTATTTCTATTCCACCATATAGAATGGCATCAGAAGAACTCAAGGAACTGAAAGATCAGTTGAAGGATATCTTAATAAGGGATTCATCAAGCCGAGTGTATCCTCATGGGGTGCACCAATCTTATTAGTTCATAAGAAAGATAGTTCTCTCAGGATATATATTGATTACCATCAGCTCAACAAAGTTACGGTCAAGAACAAGTATTATCTTTCCAGAATAGATGACTTATTTGACCAACTTCAGGGTGCCAGTTATTTCTCCAAAATAAACCTCAGATCAGGCTACCATTAGCTTAGAGTTAGAGAATATGACATCTTGAAGACAGTTTTTCGTACTCGGTATGGTCACTTCGAGTTTCTAGTTATGTCCTTTGGTATTACCAATGCCCCAGCCATTTTCATGGACTTGATGAACTGTGTGTTCAAGCAGTCCTTGGACATGTTCATCATAGTCTTCATAGATGATATCCTGGTCTATTACCACACAGAGCATGATCATTCAGACCATCTCAGGATTGTTCTTCAGGCTCTCAGAGATCACAAGCTATTTGCCAAATTCAGTAAGTGCAAGTTTTGTCTAAGATCAGTAGCATTCCTTGTCCATATTATTTCCAGTGATGGCATTAGAGTAGATCCTCAGAAGACCGAAGCGGTAAGAATCTGGCATCGCCCCATCTTTCCATCAGATATTAGGAGTTTCTTGGGATTGGCTGGCTATTACAGATAGTTTGTTGAGGGATTTTTTCTATTGCACCCCCTATGTATAGATTGACTCAGAAGAAGGTCATGTTTCATTGGTCAGATCTTTATGAAAAGAGTTTTCAAGAGATGAAGACTTGACTTACCTCAGCTCCAGTTCTAGCTCTTCCAGATGGTTCAGATGGGTTCTTGGTATATTTTGATGTGTCTATAGTTGGTTTATATTTTGTCCTCATGCATCATGGTAAGGTCATAGCCTACGCCTCTAGATAGTTAAAGCCCCATGAGAAGAATTATGCTACTCATGATTTTAAGTTAGATCCGTAGTATTTGCCTTAAAGATTTGGAGGCATTATCTATACGGAGTTTATGTAGATGTCTTCACGGATCATAAGAGTCTCCAGTATGTCTTTTTTTAGAAAGATATCAATCTTCGTCAGAGAAGGTGGTTAGAGCTTTTGAAAGATTATGACATGAGTGTCCTTTACCATCCGAGCAAGGCTAACATTGTGGATGACACTCTTATTAGACTCTCCATGGGTAGTGTTTCTCATGTCGAGGACAACAAGAATAAGATCACTCAAGAAATCCACCAGCTCGCCAGACTAGGTATTCGCTTAGTCAATTTTTTGGAGGGTAGTGTATGCGTTCAGAGGAGTTTAGAGTCATCTCTAGTTTCAGAGGTGAAATAAAAGCAAGACAGGGATCCTAGCCTTGTCAAGCTAAAAGAGTCAGTTCAAAATCAGAGACTAGAGGTTTTCTCCTAAGGGGGAGATGGGGTTCTTCATTGTCAGGATCGTCTGTGCGTTCCAGGTGTAGATTACTTAAAATAGTGGATTCTTATAGAACCGAATCGTGCGTGATACTTTATTCATCTAGGGACCACTAAGATGTACCGTAACCTGTGGGAAATCTATTGGTGGAGTGCGATGAAGAGAGATGTTGCAGAGTTTGTGGTTAAGTGCTGTACATGTCAGCAAGTTAAGATAGAGCATCAGAAGCCTAGTGGATCCATGCAGGAGTTCACCATTTCTACTTGGAAGTGGGAAGAAGTGAACATGGACGTCGTGATGGGTTTGCCTCAAACTCGTCATCAACACGATTCAGTTTGGGTTATTTGGATAGATCATTTGTGTTAACATGCGTGTCTTTTACTTATATAGTTGACAATTTTATGTATGGAGTATTTTAACTCATGCACGGAAGATTAAAATTATCGATTCTTATAAGTTATAAATTAATTTTCACAATCAAAGATGAGGTAGGACAAACGTCTTGTTGATTGTAGAACAAGATTAAATATAATTTGATTTTAATTATGAGAATGATAATATTCCACCTTCTTTTGGCAGTACATTTCGTATGTATTAAGAAAATCAATTAGAGATATTTGCTTATGGTCTGAATATTAATAAACAACTACTTTAGCTCATTAAATGTACTTATACTCTTAATATCGATATAATTAGTATGATCTATGTGGTTTAATTTATTATTTTAATCTATTAAAAGCTAAGACTCTTTTATGATTTAATATATTCCTAATAGGTTGGATGATGATAAATCACTTAGTAAAATATTAATTAGTTGATAGAACTATGTCTCAGACTTGAGATAGAAGACACCCTTTTATGGTTGCTTATAAGTTTTCACGTGAAAATCCTGCATATGGATTTTATACCCATCATCTGAAATAAGTTAAGCATTATAAATAAAGAATTAAGTTAATCAATGAGTTAAATTTTTTAGAGAATTAAATTTAATTGATTGGTGTCGATAATTCTAACATGAGGAGTTAAATAAGATGTAATGGTAGATTTCAAAATTAAATCAAGGACTGCAATTATAGATTCTTAGTAGAATAATTAATAATTTATTATGATATGATAATTCATTCACTACTGAATTAATATCATAATTGGAAGCCTCAAATAATAAATCTATGGTCCCTACCATGCTGGATTAATTAATTATTTATGGAAAAGAAAGAAAAACTTTATAAAAGAAGTAATTTTATTTTAATTAATTACTGGTCTTCTTAATAAGGAAAGAGTGAATTAAAAACCAATTATTATGACTGCATTAAGGCCAAAAATGTTTTGGGCATAAAAGCAGCAATAAGGGCAAAAAAATGTTTTGCCCCTTTTTATTCCCTTTTCAGAGTCATAAGGGTTGATTTTTTATTACTGTTCATTCTCTTTTTATTTTGGTAGAAGATCGCAGTCCTGACAACCAAGGTGTTAAACAAATTGTCTGAAAGCTTCAAAAGGTAAGTGCTTTGTGATTTTCATTTTGGTTATATTATCTACTTTTCTATGTAAGTTGTTGATTCAGTTTAATTGTTACTTCTGTTGTGCATGCTCTAACTAACTTGAACATGCAGGTTTATTTTAACTCCAATCTCTTTGAATAGGCCAAGAATCCAGGTTAACTCAACTATAGTAGATGTTAAACTTTTGTATTCAGCTTTTGCTAAACTCTTTGATGCTTATTTTATTTCTTTGACTTCCAAGAAATCAGTGAATCTCCTAGTTTAACAAGAATTTTTTTCACTAGTTTTATAGAATTTGGGAAAGTTGTTCGATCAGCATCACAATATGTAGAAAGTTATTTTTGACTTGGGATTGAGAGTAGTATACCTTTTCCAGGTTGTTGTTTCACATACCTGACAATTCTCAAGCCTACTTCTAAATTTGATTACTTTGGCTTATGTAAAAACTGGCTGCGAGTTTGTACACTAAATATTATATCAGGTCTAGTTATAGCTAGGTACAACTAATTTCCAATGATCTTCTGATATGCAGTCTTATCTGCCAATGGATTTGTAGGATTTGTCTTAACATAATTATCAACTAAAAAGGAAAAGTTCCATAAACTAGTAATACTACCTACCTCACTCATCAAAGAAGATTCCACTTTCTTATACATGTAGAAAGAGCTCTTGTGACTGTTAATTCTTTGCCCTGAAATATCTTGATAATCTTTCAACATCTGCATGGTCAGCTATAAATATGATTTATCAGTAGATGTAAAAATAATTGTGTCATCTGCATAAGCCAAATGGTTTAAATTTCTACTCCATTTAGGAAAACCATAGCCCTTATACATTCCAAACTCAAATAAGTCACTTAAAGCTCCGGATAACACCACAACAGTAAGTATAAACAGTGTTGGTAATAGTGGATCACCCTATTTCAATCCTCTAGTAGAATGGAAAAAACTATGTGACTGACCATTGATTATGATAGATCACCAATTATTAGCACTAATCTCTATATTACATTAGTGAGTCTTCGGTAAAACCCATTTTTCTCATCACCTTATTTAAAAATAACCATGAGACTATCATACGCCTTAGAGATGTCTAGCTTTAACACCATATTAGCAGACCTTTCTCTTGATCTTATATCTAATATAATCTCCTGTGTGAGTAGGATATTTTCATTAATTCTCATACTTTTAACAAAACCTGATTGATTACTTGAGATTATCTTTGGCAGAAAACCCTCTATACCATCATAAATGACTCTTGATATCACATTATTAATAAAATTATTGAGACTTATGGGTCTGAGGTCAGTAAAATTCTCTAACTATTCCTTTTTGGGGATCAACACAAGATTGGTATAATTAATACTTTTAGGAAGGCCATTACCTTTGAAAAATCTCTCACCATTTTAAGCATATCTTGTCCTACCACTTCCCAGCAGTGTTGAAAAAATAGACCTGAGAAACCATCTAGCAAACTGGCACTACTACCATTCAAGCTAAAACAACTTTTTTCACTTCTTCTAGAGTTGGTTCTACACAATAGACATGGTTTTTTTGCAACTGTTACTGTGGCTGGTATGTGTTACAGTAACTCAAAATTGCTCCCTTCCTCTTCTTGTGTAAATTAATACTTGTAACATCTTATAGCCTTTTCTGCAATCAAGCTCGATTCTTCAATCCAAACCCTTCACTGTTTTTGATCCTATGCAGGTGCAACTTTTCCTTCTCCCTTTAAAAGATTATGAAAAAGTCTTGTATTTCTATCCCCTTGCTCAAACCAAGTTGCTCCTGACTTTTGCTTCTAAAACTGCTCCTCCAAGTGCAGATATCGTTTCATATCTGTTTGTTCCTACTGTAATACTGTTCTACTTTGCTAGGTAGGCTATTCTTTAAAAAGCTCCTCTAAGTGCAAATATGTTTTCATATTTGCTTATTCCTACTGTAATACTATTGTGTTTTGCAGGGTGCTCAGTTTTCCTTAATAGTCATTAGGTCTTCTCTAATGGTCAATTGCTGAAAAATGTCACCATATATGTCTCTACTCCATTTGCTCAGATCCTTCATTACATTTTCAGCTTATTTTTGAATAGCCAAAAACTAGTACCAACTTTATCTGTTTTTCAGTTCTATTTGACCACTTCTATCATGGATTCATTTTCTACCCAGAAATTAAGAAATCTAAATGGTTTTGCAAATTGTTGTGTTTCTTTCTTCATTGACAACAGTAAAGGAGAATGATAAAATTTCTTTCTTAGTAAATTCTCTACTTAAACCTGTAATACCCCGTGTTAGACTTAGCTCAGTTCAGCTCCTTGTGAATGCATAAAAGTCTTAAAGCCTGAAAATTAAGCTAAGTATTGGGGACTTAGCAATTTTAAGACCTTCTAACTTTACAGATTTTTAAGTTGACCTTCTGGATTTTGAGATGATGGTTTTTGAGTTAATTCATGTTCAGGGATGTAAGGAGCTTGTCTCAAGGAAGTTTCAGATTTTTCAGATGAGAATTAAGGCACGTTTGGATTTCAATTCCAGAACCTCACCATGGTAGTTGTGCATCATGGTGGGTATAGCGATGGGCCATTGACCGCATCGCTGTGTCCCTCCAAACAACATCCCAGTTATGAATTTAATTTTTTGAAGGGCAGTTAGGTCTTTTCCTATCGCCCCAAGTTGTAAAAACATGAGATCAAACGTCAGTTAGGGCATTATTTTCCAATATTCTCCAATTTAACTCTCAAGAACAAACCCTAATCATTCCCCCTAAGTTCATCCATTCCATCATCTTCTCTTCAAGAAAAACCAAGAATCTAAGTTCCCTAATCCAAGAATTTCAAGAAAGCTTTCAAGATCATCTCCAAGGCTTTCAAGGTCAAGATTTCTCCACCAAATCAAGTATATTAAGGTATGTGGGATTATGAACAAGGATACTCTTTCATCCTTATGCCCAAAACCTGTTTTAAAGTTAAGACTACATGAATTGCAAATTAGGATTCATACCTAAACTATCTTATTTTGAGTTTATGAAGATTACAAAAATGATGTAAGTATTGATGTGCATATTTATTCTCATCTATTTATGCTTTGACTTGAAGATTTATATTATGAATTGAATTTCATGATCTGAACTTGATATTGTAGAAAGATTTCAAGATAATTATTGAGAATGAAGCTCTATTGTGAAATTTTGAGAATTTAAGTATAGATTCTCTAAACGCAAAGTATGAGTTTTAAGATATCAAGAAGACTATGATATTAAGTTTCTTTGATAATTTTATACCAAGACTTAAAGTAAAGATTGATATTTTGATCCTAATGTAAGAGCTGGAATCCACATTTGTTCATCTTGATTTTGATTTTAAGCAAAAAGAATCATACATGGTTTTCATTATACAAACCTTGTGCTATTTTAAGGTGGATTTCCTAAAAGTATGAGCATATAAGTAACATGGGAGTAATATTTAGCACCGATTTGGGTATCAGTCCAAGATCACATGCCCCAAAACTATGTTCCACCGCAGGCTTAAGTCCTATTGTGGGTTAAGTATAGTGATCACTTAAGTTAAGGTTCTACTCTGATGAAAAGGATAGAATAGCTCTCCCCAACGTGGGTAAGATACTAGACTCTATGATAACTCACAGGGTTTATGTCGGTTAGAAGAACCTCCCTAATAAAGAATAAAAGTAACGCCTTTAGAACTAAGCTTTATGGCTCACTAAGTTTATCATTATGCTTTATTACTTATGTTTATTATTTCACAGTTTTGGTTTTATTTAAGCCCAAGGTGAGTCATTCACACTTAGCATGCATTATTTGAGAATCTAAGTGCACATTGAGTAATTGTTTTTCTTATGTATTAATCCCCACATGCTCAATACATTCCAGAAGTACTGATCCACATATACGTCTATGTGCTACATTGTTTCGTAATGTAGGTTCTGGTGCTCAGTTCCAGCAGCGTGATTAACTACGGGCATCTCCACCTATATCCTGACGTTTGGTGAGTCCTCATAGTTTGAGGACCCATTTTACCAGACTTTGATATTGATGAAGCATTTTAGTCATTTGATTTCTGTTAAGTTTAGGTCAGCTGGAGCTTGTCCCAATGGCTCTCTAGTTAAAAGTAGAGGCTTGTTTGACTTTTTTTCTATTTTATATTCTAGTGTTTATTTCAAAACTTCCAAGTTTATGACTTTTAGTTAAGATATTAATTCAGTTAACTTAAGATTTCATATGTCAAGTTTACCTTTATCATAAGTTTCAAGTTTAAAAGGCTTAAAGGGTTAGCTTGAGACTACTCGTAGTCTTGAGCACCATGTGACGTCTAGTGGGTACTTCTGAGGCTTTCCAAAACCTCTATAAAACATGTCTAAATATTATTATTAGTGAATAACCTATCTAATCTCTCAAAAATAATGTCATTCCCTGCTCTACTGTTCCACCATGTTGATGGGCTTCCTTCAAAAGGAACTTCCTCAAGTTCAGACAAATTTATAAAAAAAGAAAATATCCTCCATCTCTTATAGAGTTATTGGTAATCAACATATTTTCTCCTCTTCACTGAGAATAATATAAATTCTCCCCAATTCAACCAAGGTAAATTAGATTGAGGCATTTTATAAATATTACTCTATAGTGATACTCTTTCCCTCTTTGGGCATTTAGCATATACCATGGTCACCAATAACTGTTGTTGCTCCTTTGGAACCAGGATTCTGATTATAATCTATTGATATGTGTTGCTAATAACTTTAACTTATGTATCTTATCTAACAAAAAAACCACATTTTACCATTGATATTAGCACCAACACTGTATATATTAAGTTTTCTTTTATACCTCTGAATGCGCTCCTCCTGCTGAAATGGCTCTATAAGAGATATTAAGAGGAATCTATGATGTCAAGCAATTATAATCTTGTAAATTCCTGTTGAGTATTTACAAATCTAATATTCCAAAAGAATGCTTTCATCATTTACAGGATTTAGACACTGCCACCTCTTTTTTGGATTGGTTCTTTTTTGCTGTTGATTCTCAGGTTCTTGTTTTTTCCCTTTCTTGATACTTGTTCTCTAATTTTTTGGTGATAAATTTGCTTGTTTATTGGCATACCCTATCTCATATATGCATCTTCGTTTCCACCATCAACCTTATTGTCAACTTTTGATTCTCTTGCAGAATTCTGTTCTATTTGACGTGTGACCATCTCATGTAATAGTCTAACTGAACCTTTTTGCTTACTACCTGCCACAAGCTGCTGTCCAGTATCTTTAACCTCTATACTAATAAGTAAAGTCTCATTCATATATGAATTAACTTTCCCCCCTGATATCACTGCTAAAGGCTTCACATTAATCTCAGGTTTCTTGATCACCATAGCTCGATTTGATAAAGAACTTATAGGTGAAGGCAATTGGTGGTCACAATGAATTTCTCTCTCCTCTAGTTGATTCTCTTTTTCCATCTCAACTCTCTCAGCCCACTTGTTACTTCTTTCTTGTATCTTATTTTGGAATTCTCTTTTATTTTGTTAATAATTTGACCTGACCTTTTCTCTGTTGTTGCATGATCTGGATAGACTATTTAAACAAAAACATTCTCGACTAATTACTTGGTGCTACAAGCTTGCTAGTAGATTTCAACTTTATCATTAGCAACCTATTCCTGCTTCTTATAAATTTCTCTTTCAGGTTATCCCCTTTTTTGATAGATCTTCTTCAAGAACCTCTTTATTTAACACATCAAATTGTTTAGTACTTTTGAAAGCTTCTTTTGGAGCCACTTCTTTCTCACTTAAAATTGTATCTAGATTTATCTTTCTAGTGAATCTTCTGTTAGTTGGATGTCATTTTTGATAACCTCTTCTATGTCTCCATCCTCCTTGCTGGACCTCAGGTTTTTTCTCTTAACATGTTGTGACTCTTTCTCTACTTCAGATTCTTATATCTTCAATTCAGGATGGAAAATTCTACAATCTTCTTCCTCATGACCTTGCAGTTTGCTTCTCTTATAGTAAAAAGGGACCATGTTATATTTAATTTTAACCTTGACACTCTTTACTTCCTTTGTAATTTTATTTTCAATCTCTATCATAAGAAAATTATGTTGTTTAGCCAATAGATCAATTTTTACCTTAACTATCGCACAACTTGGCCTTGATTTATTAATAGTGGACCATCCATATGCAGGGGTTTCTGACTACAGATGCTAAGGAGAATAAATATTCCATGAAAAAAAAGGTTGGTAGAAGAATAGGAAATGAAGTCCACGCTAGAGTTTGTGTGGTTTATTCCTCCGGCTTGAATTTGGCATCATATATCAATGGACATATTTAATAACAATGTCCATCTTTTGAATTTATGTAATAGGCACTTTAGACATTGTGTTGATGAAATACTCCATTGATTCTAGTCTCATAAGCACATATCTATTTCGTATGAAGCTTATTTTATATGTTGAATTTCAACACACACATAGAACCAATGCACAATGAAAAAATAAATAGGAATGTACCTTCAACGATTATTGTTCAAGTGTTATGGATGATCGCCTTTGTCAAAATCTTTAACAAGAAAAAAAGGAATGAAGAGACCTAAAAATCTTCTAGCTTATGCCTTTCAAAGGTATGCCAGACTGATGGATTCACGAGGTATTTATAGGTAGGCTACAGACTCTTAGGCAAATAACTTTAACCCTAAGGAATTTCATAGTTGTTTCTTGCCATCAAAGAAATACCATATATGCATCACTTGGAGGAAATGTAATTAACTGATTTATTACTTTACTTGAGAGATGAGGTAAATTTTTTACCAAAGATATGTGGGTTATTAATATGCAATATTATACATAATATTCTTACATTCTCCCACTTGACCGACATATCAAAATCAGGTAATCCTTTATGAGTGAAAATAAACAATATGGCCATAAACACATATTCACTCAACTTAATAGTTATGCAAAAAACACTTTCATCAAGAATATATTAATACAAGAATCATGGAGGTTATGATCTTAATCAAACACTTTATTTCATGTATTACGACGTACAATATATTCTAAATAAAGTGTCCAACAACTTTATAAATGATCTTACTACAAGTCATTCAGAGTCCAACTTTATTGAATCCAATGATCACTTTATAATACATAAAAATCAAAATGTGCACGTTCATGTATAATAAAATAATAATGTCTAGACAAATTGTTAGAGAATATAACAAGATTACAATGAGTTAATAAGTCCCGTACGGGTTACATTCCTTGAAAATATTAGTTGGCAAACCTTTAGTCATAGGATCAGCAATCATCAAAGTAGTACTAACGCGTTTAAAAATCACATCTTGCTTCTTGACATGATCTCTAACCATCAAATACTTTCTATTGATATGCTTACTTTGGATTCCACTCTTATGATTTTTTGAAATGAATACCGCAACTAAATTATCACAAAATAATCTCAATGTCTTTCAATAGAGTCGAAAACTTTAAGTCCTGAAGTAAAGTTCTTCAACCATAATGCCTGTGATGTAGCTTCATAGTATGTTATAAATTCAGCTTTCATGGTGGATGCTGCAACAATGATTTGCTTAACACTTCTCCAAGACGCAACACCTCCAGGAAAAAGGAAAATATATCCAGAAGTAGATTTACCACTGTCTTTTCATCCACCCAAATCAAAGTATGAATACCCAATAACTTCTAATGAGTCAGAATATCTATATGTAAGCTTAAGATCTTTGGTTTCTTATAAATATCTCAAAACCCGTTTGCCAGTTTTTCAATGATCAAGACCAGGTTAACTTTGATATTTCCCAATAATTCCTATTACAAAGGCAATATCAAGTCTAGTGTAGACATGTGCATACATAAGGCTCCCCAAAAAATAAAGTATATGGAATGCATTTCATTTGCTATTGTTCCAATGTATTTTGTGGGAACTGATTTAATGAGAATTTGTCACCTTTAATGATAGGTGCTGCTATAGGTGAATAGTTTTTCATTCCTTATCTTTTCAATATTCTTTCAATGTAGGCTCTTTGAGATAGTCTAAGAAATCGTTGAGATCTATCTCTGTGAATCTCTATGCCAGTGACATATGAGGCTTTACCCATATCCTTTATTTCAAAATTCTGGATAAGAAACTATTTCATCTCTTGAACAACCCCAAATCATTACTAGCTAGTAAAATATCATCCATATATAGGACTAGGAAAATATATTTACTCCCACTTATCTTAAGGTATATATTGATCAATGATGTTCTCCATAATTCAAATGAAGAAAGAACATTATGAAATTCAACTTGTTTGCAAGTTGAATAAATCTATTTATATCGCTCAACATTACCAGCTGAGTCTCTTTTGGTTTTATCAAACCATTTAGATCCTATAGTAGATACTCCTTTTGGTAATTAAATGTGATTCCAAACTTTATTTTTGGCCATAGATTCTATCTATTCTTTCATGTCATCATACCTAAGTTTGGAGTTTTTTCCACTCATGGCTTGTCAAAATGAACAAGGATCATCTTTTAGTCTAATATCATAATTAGACTCTTGAAGATATACAACATAGTCACTAGAAATTACTAGTCTATGGACTCTTGAGGATCTTCTTACTTCAACTTATTCAGGTGCTTCTTCAACAATAGATTAAAGTAAAGTGGGTTGTTCTTTATGTGGATCATCAATCGGTGATGGCTTTTTAACTTTTTGATCTTAAGGTAATTTATGAGAATTTAACTAATTTACATTTAAGTTTTCAGTATATAAAAGTACCATAAGTGGTTCCCTTATCTCTTATAGTTCCACCAGTTGAGTTGAACTACTCCCACTTATTTAGCATTTCTATCCCCAATAATTTTAGGAGAATGAGAAGGACAATAAAACCTGAATCCTTTAGACTTAACCACATAGCCTATAAAGAAACTTCTTATTGTTCAATCATCTAACTTTTTAAAATATGAATAATAAATTCTCACTTCAGTTGGACATCCCCAAATGTGTAAGTGGCTTAAACTAGGTTTCCATTCTTTAAATAATTCAAAAGGTGTCTTGGGGGACAATCTTGGATGGAACCCTATTTAAAATATACACAACAGTTTTTAAGGCTTCACTCCATAAGGATAAACATAAACTTGATCTATTAATCATGCTTTTTACCATGTTCATTAATGTCTGGTTCCTTCTTTCAGCCACACCATTTTTTTTTGTGGTGTTCCCGGCATGGTATATTGTGCAATTATACCTTTTTTCAAGTAACTCAACAAATGGTCTTTTAACTTATCCCTTTTCTGTGTACCTACCATAATATTCTTTATCCCTATCAGACCTTACAATTTTGATCTGAGCTCTAACTTGTTTCTCTACTTCTATTATACAAATTTTAAAAGCATCAAGTGCTTTTGATTTATTAATCAAAAGATAGAGATACATATATCTTGAATAGTCATAAATAAAAAAGATGAAGTATCTTTCACCATTCAAGCAAGTGGTAGGAAAAGGTCCACAAATATCTATATGTATGATCACAAGCAATTGAGAACTCCTTTGGGCATCTTTAGTGGGTTTTTTGGTCTACTTACCCTTTATAAAGTCCATACAAGTCCCAAAGTCATAAAAATCAAGAGCTCTAAGAACACCATCATTAACTAACCTTTTGATTCTTTCAACAGAGATACGTCCCAATATCTTGTGTCAAAGACTTAATGATTTCTCATTGATAATACATCACTTAGTGTCAATTTCTTTAACATAAAGATTTATAACATTAGATTCAGTCATGGGGCCCAGCTTAAATTTAAATAACTTTCCATACATAGCTTCAAAATCAATAACTTTATTTCCTTTCAAAAGTTTCATTGTAGACAAATGAAAATTGAAATCATAACCAGCTATAGATAATACAGAAAGAAAAATTAAATTCCTAGAATACGATGGAACATAAAAAGTGTTTTCTAAATATAATTGAAAACCATCTTTTAAAATGAGCATATAAGTTCCCACACCTTCCACATATGATGTCGTCTTATTGCCAGAATAAATTTTTTATTCACATTCCGTCGACTTTTTTAAAGCTAGAAATCCCTGTATGATTTTGGTAATATGAGTTGTGGAACCAGAATTGATCCACCATGTATTATCATAAACTTCAATGAAGTTAGATTCATAACAAACAAAAGTAAAATTACTTTTTTTTTGGAGCCACTTCTTGTATTTGAGGAATTTTTTTTCCAGTGTCCCTTCTTTCTACAGAAATAACAAGTGTCTTTGTCAAGATTGCCCTTCTTCTTTATAGGAATACTTTTGCTCATTATTGTATTTTTGATATCACGAGTCACTAAATTTTCACTTTTGGGTGTCTCATGTTTCAACCTCTTATCTTCTAGCACACTCATAGTCAAGAGTTTATTGATTGACCATTTATCTTTATGTGTGTTGTAAATTATCTTGAACAGACCATATTCCATAGGAATAATGTTGATAGTGAAATTCATAATAAATGGTACAGACATATCGACCTCAAGGGACTTGAGTTTAACATTAATATCTCTTATCTTTATAATGTGCTCACACATCATATGACTTCTATCAAATGTCATACTTGAGATACTTTTCATAAGGATGCTGGCCAATACCTTTTTAATGCTTAGAGACTATGCCCTGCGCATCACACAGTACTTAGAATGACAAGTGATCCCAAGCTAACCCATGTTACTGGCATAAATCGTAAGCAACTAAAATAAATACATAAAACTGAAAGTAATAAGCAGAAGAGATGTCTTTAAATGAACTTGTTCAATACAACACTGTTTGAGAACATTTACATCACTAGATTATACAAAAAGGAAACTAATACTGAATAGCTAACTCTGTCCAACTCTCTATGAAGCCTCTACTAATACTAACTATAGGTACCTGGGACATGACCTCAACTATCCCTAATTAGTACGACTGACTAAAATTATAATATTAGTACTATAGTTGACTCGAGTCCTCAAATCAAAAGAACTCATCACCTGCTGGGTAAAAATTGCAAACTGTCTAGCCATGATGTATGGGCTACAATAGGCAGCTACATTATGAAACAATGTATCCACATAGACATATATGTGGTCAGTACTTTTGGAATGTACTGGCACCTATATTATGAAACATTGTGGCCAAAAAGACTTATGTTCTCTTACTTAAATCATATTTATGAGGAAATTTTTTGATTTCATGTCTTATCTTTGATCTTAAGACCAAGTTGAGCTTTAATCATGTTGTAATACTTGTAACTTGATCTTATAAGCTTAAACTTCTTGTAAACTTAATAACTTATGCTTAAACTTAAAATTATTCATCATCTCATAGAATCTTCTTATCGAAAATATCAATTTCATGTAAAAATAATGAAATTTATCCCATAATAGCAATCATGGAAGTAAAAGCATGTGTAAAGGTAAATTCTTGTGCAAATTGAACTTCTAGATCACATGATAACACCACAATCTCAAAATCATGAAAATTGGGTATGCACCCTAACTTAAAACCTCATAAATTTAATTGAAAAAACCAAAGTTTTTGGGCACAAGGATGAAAGAGTATCCTTGTTCAAACCCCACATACATGAATTTCTTGATTTCTTGAAGGAGAACATGAATTTGGATCCTTGGAAGTTGAACTTAGGGACGAAACCTTAATTTTTTTTCTTGAGAGTGGAGAGGAGAATAAAAATTAAAAACTGACTAAAGATGTAAACATAACTTTATAGGATGATTTAAGTCATGTGGGTAGGGTTTGAGGTGAGGAAAAGAAAAAAACACCCCTAAGAAAATTGAATAAAAATTGTAGGAATTTTAAGTTGACAACTAAGTTGACAGCTTGTCAACTAGTTGATAATTGAATAATTTAATCGTCAATCTCTAGCTAGACTTGAACACTTTCTGGTTAAGGTTGACAACTAAGTTGATAACTTATCAACTAGTTGGCGGCTTGTCAGCTTAGTTGCCACCTTTCCTAAGTTATTAGAGGTGTTTTATGGTTAAGGCTGAAGACTAAGTTGATAGCTCATCACTTAGTTGACAACTTATCAACTCAAGTCGTCACCTTTTGTCACACATACACTCTAAGTTAAAGCGAGAATAACTTTCTACTCTAACAACAAATTAAGGTGAAATTGGATGCGTTAGAAAGAAGACCCGAAGATATTTTATTTTATAAATATTAGGTCACTTGAATCATTATATTCTAGGATTAATAGTCGTTAGAAGTTGACCCAAGTTGAAACATCCACTAAAACTTAATTGGTATAAAAGTTGTCAACTCATTTTTGAGTTAGGAGATTTTAATGACCCCGATTCATATCCAAAGATGTTCCCACACTATCAAATTGATCAACCCACTTATTTTGACATAGAAATCATTGGGTATGGGTCTATACATGTAGGAACGATGGTTCAAATTATAGCTTGAGAATGTGGGGGGTTACATTATCTCCCAATTAGGATTATTCTTCCTCGAATGAAGGATGATATTTGGATGAAAAAAATGTAATTACTATCTCGAAACCAAATTTCTAATATTGATCATATCTCGTAACTGAAACCACCTCTTAATAGGGTACTGAATTAGCTAATATATATGGGACATGTACACATATATAGGAATCGTATGAAATGATGTTGACATGATAGGTCTGCTAATAAAGGACATAATTGAGCTAAAATGATAAGACCTCAATCGCGAAACTTATTTTTTAGATGAATTAATTGACTATAAGGAGGTGATTCATTCCGAGAGTTTAGAACTCAGTTGAAACGTTCATGAATTGATCATACATATAGAACTATGAAGTGGTAGCTAATGTGATAGAATTTCCAAGAGTTACTAAGAATGGAATGTAAGTTTCCTCAAACTCTTCTTATCATAACTTTTAGGAACAATCGGGGGAAATAATTTTATGTATGATTTGGGTATGGAATTTGAGTGAGGATTCGCCACATGGTAACAAATATATAACATGGTGTGTTGACATATAGAACAAAAGCTATAATAGGCTTACTATGTCTTAGGCAATGCAATTGTTAACTAGTCAATCTTAGACACACTTCTCAAATACTTTTCTCAGCTATAGTCTTTCTCTTAAGTACTACACTTCACTTAATACAACTTATAACCTTTACATATGAAACATCCTGGGTTTTAACTCTAAGAAAATTTGCTGGAATTCCATTCTCCGGACCCAATATAACTTATGGGTACGAGCCACATGCTAGGGTACAAGTGGTATGGTTTTTTCGTATACTGATCAGTGTTAGTGGGTGGGATTTTTTGTTCACTAGAATGGGTACTAATTAGGGGTATGAGTTTTAGGGCTTGGTATGAGTCGTATCTAGGACTCGTATGGTGGGTAGTGTTGGATCCTTCTGGTATTTTATTCTGCTAGGGATATGGGGTATAGGTACGGATCATATATTGTGGTTATGACTTGGTTGGATGAGTGCTATACTATAAAATTTTTAATCTAGAGGTTGAGGATTGGATACGAGTGGTGGATACCGATCATATAAGAGGGTACGACTCATATGGGTAAGTCATATCCATGTGAGAGATTTTAAGGGATTTAAGTGGATGTATTCTGGACATTTCCCTACTTACCCTAAATAGGACCCATGACTTATAATACACTTAGGAGATTATTTACCCTATTATTCTATTCATTAACACTTAGAAACTATTCCAAAACATCTCATAATTCTCTCAAGAGCTTTTGGGGAAAGAAGGCTAGGGTTTCATCTTGTGGATTGCTTTGGGGCTTGTATTGGTGATTTCCTTCCATCAATTCTTCAGTATAAGGAATTATTATCTTCCCTCATTGTAGTTTCAACTAAAAGAATGGTTTATATAATTGATTTCTTGGTTTTACTATTTCATGATTATGATTTCCAAGTATTATTTGGGGGTTTTGATATTGAATGCTTGGTTATGATTTCCTATGGTATTACTTATGCTTTTATATGCATCAATGGTGGATTTGGACAATTGGATTACATGGTAATAGTTTAATGGCCTTTGGAATTGGTTTTGGTTATATTATGCTCCCAAGGTGTTTGATAAAATGCTTATAAAGATATGTTCATTGCATTGACTTATTTTAATGGAACTTTTGCATATTTTAAACTGGATAAAGGATTTATGCATAGTTTAGATAGTTTGAAAAGGCTAAAGGTTAAATGGTTATTCTTGTGTAGAACATGGAAGTCTTCCAAGTGGATTTAATATGGTAATTATAAGGGCACCTAAGGTCCCCATAACCTAAATTGTTTGTTTATGGATATTACTTGCAAGTAAGGGGAGGTATGGTGATACCACCGATATTGAACTTGGTTACTAAATGGTAAATGGATTGTTTGGAGTTGGTTTTAATTGGGCATTAATGGCCAGGTGTGTAGCGAAGCCATGGAAGGTGGTGGTCCTGGGGGGACCAAACTTGGAAACTCATATTTGCCTATATGAAGCGTCTTGATGACCATGGGTATGTGTCACATTTTATATTGGGGGATCCTATGGGATATTCCCTGGTCGTGTGGCTACACACACTGGGCCCTTTCGGTAGGGGGAGCTGAACCGATATCGCCTGTGAGTGGTTAAGACGACAAAGCTACACATCCCAAGCATAAAGGTTTTAAATACATGCTAAACCCAATTCCCTTAACCGACACTTATATATGTATGGTTGTATGCATTATGGATGGTTTCACTTTGTTTTACAACTTGCATTATTTTATCCTTATCCTAAGATTCATGCTAGCGGACATTCGCTAACCCCTTCTATTGGCGGGTATGTACCCGTGGTATGCAGGAAGTGACCATTCTACTCCTCCTATTTAGCACATCGATTCAGTATCAGTATTTGAACTAGAGTGGTGAGCTTCCATCCTTTCGGAAGGCATGATTTCATGTTAGGGATTTCTTTAAACACTTTTCTTTTATTTTGGATATTGGTTTTGGCCATAGTTGGGGGCATGTCCCAACTGGAATTATTTACTCTTTTGGATAGAGGCTTTGTGGTACTTCTGGGGGTTGGTATAGGTGGGATCGGTAGAGGTGTCAGCCTTAGCATTGGTATTGATAGTGAGGTTGTCATTATCAGACATGATTTCTCACTGTTCCTTCATATTATGTTTTGGTATTTCCTTTGGTTTATGGTCTATGGTTTGGTTTGGTATGGTTGGGCGGTTGGTGTGGTACGGTTAGACTTGGTTGGGTCGGTCACGATTGTGACCTTATCCCAGAGTCTTAATGAGAACAATAATGCTATCTTGTTATATATTCAAAATTCAGCCCATATAAGGCTGGATATAGGTGATTGGGTTGGGTAACAGGGGGCGATCCCCGGTCCTGGTTTGACTTAGGATGCCCATTACGATAAGGCCCAGAGTCGGGTCACATTAACATGTGCACATAGGACTACCCCAAATAGAGTCTGAGTTGAACTACATACTCTCACCATGTTCAATCCTAACTCAAAGTAACAAGATATTACACATAACAATATAATTCTAGTCTAAACGGCTAAATTCAATATTTTATGTCTTTTCAAAGCTTTCATCCTAAGCATAACACACTTTACCACTTCGACGACTAACTCTAAACTCTTACTACGAATTTACTAGTGGATATTGCTTTTATCTACTTATGCACCAACATGACATTCAAGCATATCATTATACCACACATGAACTTTTAGCCAACTAACCCACCTAGAAATTTTCCCATATTCTCCAATACCGCTATCAATAACGACTT
This sequence comes from Capsicum annuum, assembly GCF_002878395.1. Classification (NCBI taxonomy): domain Eukaryota; kingdom Viridiplantae; phylum Streptophyta; class Magnoliopsida; order Solanales; family Solanaceae; genus Capsicum; species Capsicum annuum. The sequence continues at coordinate 32,163,454 of NC_061119.1, read as the reverse complement.
TCATGTATTATCCCCACGAAGATACACCTAGAATTCTCAACTAACTCTTACATATACCAATACTTTGCCTGAATCTTCCTTCACCATTATAACCTTAGATAAAATAAGCATACGACAATCTTCTCTAATAAGGGTCATCTACTTTCTCTCATCTAAACCGTTGCTCATCTATTTTCATCACCACTATCTAACAAAAGAAGAGGGTCACTAAAATTCTATAACATGAGAACCTGAAGCATGAAAGAATACTATGTATAACTTTGACACTTTACTGAGGCCTGAGAAATAGAGTTTCAAAGTCATGAATTCATTAAAGAGATCTAAACTGAGGACATACATGACATAATACGAATTTCACTGGTCAATAAGGGGTGCATCATGAGTTCAACGAACTGAGCATACTCTAAAACATGGGTTCATATTTGTCATAATCTACTCAAGATAAGACTGGAGTGCACAAATTTATGAGGAATGAATCGAACCACAGAGTGAAATTACTTCTTTACTAGGAGCTGAGAATGAACTTGACTATGCATGAAGTATATAAGCATTGGTCATGGGCTTTCCTTTATCACGCAAGAAATGGACAAGGTTCCATAATGACTGAACTCCATAGAAATAAATATGCTAGATAAGAATGGATTGCAATCTCATCACCACTCTTATTGACATGCAACACAATCTAATTCTCAAAACTTGATTTGGTTCTTCACCATATCATCTCCCTCTTAGATTAAAGCCAACATTCTAAGCTTATGGGTATATTTCATATCCTTGACCCTAAGCCATAATTTCTTCACTCTAATAGTGTACACATAAATGTCTAATTCACCTGAATGAAGTATATTTGAAAAATACTAACTTCATTCTTTGACACTCCTTTCTTATAAACCATACTTAACTTTCTATATCTTTAATAATTATCATCATATACTTACACTCTTCTCAGCGAACATACCTGCCTCACTAAACACATAATTTGCTTCTTTTTCTTCATAGCCTACTAATGTCATATCTCTAAACTCATATTTTTCTGTAAACCATAAGAATCAAAATCATACTAAAAGACTTAACATCTTCAACCTATAACTCCAAACTTAGCTATCAAGAACATCATATACTTTATCACTAGCCTTCTTCACACTTAGCAACTCATGGGTATTATATAAGCACACATGACACTTTAAAAACATAGAAACCAATGTAGCCCCATATAACCTTGGTTACACATCTACGTCATACTTACACCATCATACTTAATTATGAAATAAATAAACTTAAAATCTTGCATACATAATTCCAAGCCTACTTGATCACCTTTCATATAACTAACATCACTATCCAAGCGATCATTATCTCCAACTTGATGATCATTTACTATTCAAGCTTAGATTCTAGGACTAGACATGATTAACATAACCTCACACACCATTCTTGCTTGGAGAAACATAAAAAAACACTAGTCCACTAGAATCTCATAATAATTTGATCATAATCCTATGGTCTATCTTACTTTAATCCATAAGCATAGCCTCCTTTCACACATCACTACTACTTATCCATCCATATATCTAAATTACAATCTTAGATCTACAAAAACCAACCAATTCTTTTTCACAACCACAAGGGGAAGCCTAGATTGACAATCCTAAACCACCAAAACTTTCATTAATGACCTATACTTTTCTAACACGGTGAAATACTATCAAGAATTACTTTCCTACTTTAAGCATACCATTCACCTTAACTAACAACTCTTTCTCTACCTTACACCATGAAACCTTCACCGCATTAACTACCTCTTAGTTAACACACAAGGACATATCACCTCAATACTAGTCCATAGTAGATATAGATCTATCAATTTACCCTTAACCGAATGCTAACCCCACCTTTTCTTAGCACTATACTTATAAATCTATACTTCCAACTCTAAGGATGTTCTACTACTTATGAATTATAACACCCTAAGTTACACTATCCATTAATAAAACCTATATTTAATACTCTAAACACCTACTCTCTCCTTTCATGAGCGATATCTATAGCAAAGGGATAAAGAGAAATTTGATTACATAGAATATTCTATCTTAACTGTAAAACTCACAAGGATGAGGACATAAGCTTTTCAAATAAAGGACTTTAAACACACTAGCAAGCTCCTCTCAAGCCCTTTGTTCAGTTTCTAAAGTTACTGATAGTAAATATGAGAGCATCACTTGGGGAGGAATTGAAATTTACTACTCATGTTATCTCAAGAATAAGCCAAAGATGGAGAATTATGGAGTAACACATGAATCAACAGATATTTTAAGAGAACAACCTTACTGCACAATCTAGAACATGATGATGGGAAATATTTCTTAAATGCCTAATAGCCTCTTGAAGAAAAGTACAAATGTTTTCGTACTATTTTTCAAGACTCTACTAGACATAGCTTCATATACACCCTAGGACACTTAAACTCTATTCCCTGATACCAAGTTTGTAACGCCCCGAGACTACCTCCTGGATGTCATACAATACTTAGAATTACAAGTGATCCCAAGCCAACCCTTGATACTAGCATAACTTATAAGGAACTAAAATAAATACATAAAACTAAAATTAATAAGTGAAAGAGATTTCTTTAGCTAATCTTGTTCAATACAACACTAGTTAGGAATATTTACATAACAGGATTATACAAAAAGGAAACTAAGACAAAATATATAAACTTTAACTGACTGTCTATGATGCCTCTATTAATACTGACTAAAGGTAGACAAGACATGACCCCCATCTATCCCTAATAAATATGACTGACTAAAATTAAAATAATAGTACAATAGTTGACTCGAGTCCTCCAATCAAAAGAACTCATCACCTGTTGGTTGAAAATTGCAAACTATTTGACCATGATATGTGGGCTACAACTTGCCCCTACATTATGAAATAATGTAGCCACACAGACATATATATGGCTAGTACTTCTATAATATATTGAGTAAGTGGGAGTTAATGCAATAACTAAAACTAAAGCTGAACATACTTTCAAATCATGCATGCCAAGTGTAAAAGGACTCACCTTGATCATGAATACAATGGAAAGCTAAAATATCATTAAACATGTATAATAAAGCATAATTTGATAAGCTTAGTGGCACATAGTTTTGTAACGCTCCAAAAAATGGGTCACAAGACGTCACACAGTGCTAAAGACTATGAGTATTCTTAAGCTAACCCTTTTGCCTTCTACTAAATCTAAATCTGAAAATAGAGAAAATAAAGATATATAATCAAAGCTATGATGCGGAATTCTATCTAAGCTAATTGAAATTATCTGAATATAATATCTAAAAATACTAGACTTAAGAGTTTGATCAATTAATACTGGAAATCTGAATCGTATCTAGCTGACTCGAACTGTTTGAATACACTGAACCATCTGAAAAACTAAAGGACTGGGTCCCCTAACTATGAGGACTCACCACTATCAGGATGCAGATAGAGATGCTCAAAATCACTCATGCTGCTAAAATTGAGCACCTGAACCAACATTATGAGACAATGTAGCACATAGACATATATGTAGATCAGTACTTCTAGATTCTACTAAGTATATGGGGGTGAATGCATAAGTAAAATAATGTCTCAACATTATCATAATTTGTAACATAATGCACGCTAAATATAGATGACTCGCATAAGCTTGAATAACAGAAAACTGAGAATCATGATAACGAGTAGCAAAACATACTATATAAATCTAATGAGTCATAACATTTACTTTTTGAAAGCTGTACTAGTGTTCTGTCTGAAAATCATTCTATCTAAGTGTAGAAAGAACTCACCTTTATATCTAAAATCTGAAAACTGAAATCTGTAGCTATTGTCTTTTATAAAGAAACATCTGAATAAAGATGTGAGCTTTTACACTTAGTTCTAAAAGCTTTTCAGTTATTCTTTTTTGTAGGCTGTAGGGAGGTTCTTCTAACCGACATAAACCATGTGAGCTAACATGGAGTCCAACGTCTAGTTCCCTTATGGGAAAACCTCACATTGGAGAGAGGTGTCGTACTCTTGACAAGGAGTATAACCTAATCTAAGTGATCACATCTATAACTGTTATCCATATTAAAATGGGAATAATCTAATAATCTGTATCTACGTTGGCTCATAGTTTTGAGGCATATAAACATACCCAACTCAATACCAAATACTACCCCCTTCAATCTGTGTGCTCATTCTGTAGGAAATCCACTTTAAAAATTAGTATAATGGTTTAAAATGAAAACCAACTGTATATCTGTTAATTAAAAATGTAACTGAGAGTATAAAGTGGATTCCATGTCTAAGTTAAGATCAAAAGATCAAATCTTTATTAAAATCTAAAAATAACTAGTCATGAGATGCTTAAAGCATAGTCATTATTGAAATATCAACATATAGACTAGGGCTTGATAACCCATGCATCAAATTCTTGTGAAATCATCATAAAGTTCATACTTGATAATGAGAATAGTGATAATTCAATTTGAAATCTGGAAATTTATATCATACGCATGAAAATACAAAAGTAAACATGCAATTCAACATCTAAATCACTTGTAATCTTATAATCTTGCCAATAGCAATATTGGGTATGAAACCTAATTTGAATATCATGTAAATTCATATAAAAAAATCAACTTCAAAACTAATTTTGGGTACAAGGATGAAAAATTATCCTTGCTCATAACCCCACACACCTTAATTGATGAAATAGATGAAGAAACTTGACTTCGAATTACTATTGATGCTCTTGAAGATTTTTCTTAAAGTTCTTGAATTGGGAACCTTGAATTTTGAATTATCTTTGAAAAAGAATGGTGAAATCTTAGATTATCTTGAAGTTAAATATTGAAGCCTAGAGTTTTCTTGGAGAGTAATTTGATGAATAATGGGTATAGATGCTTAGAATAAGTTTAATATTTTGGTTTTCATGATTTGGGGGCTTGGAAAAACACTAAGTTGCCCTTTAGAAGTTCGAGTTTAGAACTGGAGTGCCGTTTAATGCCTTACTGCGATACGATGAGTGGGTCATCATGATACTCACCGTGATGCAGTGGAATTGCAGTGACTCACTGATTTTCGACAAAGGCTAATTTGGGTATCATTAACATGAGGTGAGCCCTTCATCGCAAAATCCACCATGATGTAGTGCAATCACAGTGGCTCTTTGGAAACTGACCATTGCTGATTTGACCTCCACCGTTTTGCGGTGCTCTCATCACCGCTATACTCACCGCGACGCGGCCAAATCGCAGTGAGTTGCTGCCTTACCAGTCTGAATGCGATCCAAACCTTGTCTGAAAGATCCAAAACTTACCCGAGACATACTACTTACACCCCAGAATGTAATTAAACTCAAAAATCATCAACTCGGAGCCCGAAAGGTCAACTTAAAAATTTGGGAATTTTACAAAAAGTTAAAAATGACTAAATCCCGCAACTCTTAGCTTTATTTTCAGGTTCTAAGTGCTATAGGTACATTACTAAAGGCTGAGTTGAGGTAAGAACTTATGGGGTATTACAAGATTTTGGAGAATAGGTTATGCTGAACCCACCGTCCCCTCTCGGTGTTAAATACTACTCCCAAAACATATACTTACATGCTCATACTTATGAAATCCACCTTAAAATTGCATATGGGTTTATAAACTGAAAGTCAACTATGCTTCTCTTACTTAAATCATAGTCATGAAGAAATTTGTGGATTTCATGTCTTATCTTAGATCATAAGATCAAGCTAAACTTTAATCATGTTCTAATACTTGTAACTTGAGCTTATAAGCTTAAACTTCTTGTAAACTTAATAACTTATACTTAAAATTAAATTCATTCATCATCTCATAGAATCTTCTTATCAAAAATATCAACTTCATGTCAAAATAATGAATTCATCTTATAATAGCAATCATACAAGAAAAAACATGTGTAAAGGTAAATTCTTGTGCAAACTGAACTTTTAAATCATATGATAATACCATAATCTTAAAAACATGAAAATTGGGTATGCACCCTAACTGAAAAACTCATAAATTTAATTGCAAAAACAAAGCTTTTGAGCACAAAGATGAAAGAGTATTCTTGTTCAAACCCATATACCTCAACTTCTTGATTTCTTGAAGAAGAACATGAATTTGAATCCTTGAAAGTTGAGCTTTGGGAAGAAACTCTAATTTCTTTTCTCTTGAGAGTAACAAGGAGAATAAATATTGAAAACGTTAAAAATATCATCAATAGGGTGATTTAAGTCATGGGGGTAGGGTTTGAGGTGAAGAAAAGACCAAAATACTCCTAAGGAAACTGAATAAAAATTGTAGGAATTTTAGTTGGCAACTAAGTTGATAGCTTTTCAACTAGTTGATAACTTATCAACTTAATCGTCAACCTCTAGCTGGACTTGAACACTTTCTGGTCAAGGTAGACGACTAAGTTGATAACTTATCAACCAGTTGAAATCTTGTTAACTTAGTCATCGCCTTTCCTAAATGATTTAAGGAGTTTTCTGGTTAAGTCTGACGACTAAGTTGATTGCTCATCACTTAGTTGATAGCTTATCAACTCAAGTCGTCACCTTCTCTCAGACAAACACTCCGAGGTAAAATGAACATAACTTTCTACTCCAATATCTGGACCTAGATTCATATCCAAAGATGTTCCCAAATTATATAATTGATCAACACATTTATTTTGACACAGAAATCATTGGGTTTAGGTCTATTTGTGTAGAAATGACGGTTTGAATTCTAGACCGAGAATTTGGGGTTACACCTTGTCAGAGCTTTCAAATTATTCATTAGTTGCCTTCACGTAAGGTTTGACATTGTCATTGTTAGGGATATAATCCCTAATGCTTTGACTTATATGAGACTCTATGAACATTAAGATCAAGCGATTAGATCGCTCCCACTGCTCATAAAATGCCTTAGCCTCTGGCATACTTGATTCTATTGGCTTAGATGGTTCTTCCACATAAAGTGCCAAATCCAGATCTGAACACCCTAAAGTGAGAAGGACTTTCTCTTTCCATTCTATAAAGTTTTCACCAGACAACATTGGAATTCAAGTATTTTTGTTAAATAAAGTAGTAGGAAAAGTTCTGTTAACTGTGAAATAAAGATACATATACATAAGATATAAAATAAATAACCATCAAAATAAATCGCGTAAATACCTATTCTTAAGCAAATTTTAAACCTTCCTATGGGTAAAGGTTTCAACCCATGCATAGAACTACTTAACCTCATTAGACTAGTAAACTGAATAAAACTAGAAAATAATTCATACTTGTGGGCACAGGATAATTTTAAACAGAAAGGATTACTATCTATTCCAATTAATCTATCCAATCTAGTTACCTCCCTCTGGAGTAACGTTACTATTTTGATGAGATAATGGGAATTTATTAGATGCCATTATTATATTTCAATGACTTAACTTTATGTGATTAAAGAACTTGTTTTCTTCATATCACATGCTCGGTATGTTGCGGCTAACCCAAACATATGATAAAAAGAACTCAGAATGACATCTCACAATTGTCAATTTTAATAATTAACTTAAACAAAGTGTTAATTCTTAAAATGCTAACGTGGATTTAATAGGCAGAGCCTACATCAAAGCAATCCGTTGTATAAAATATCTTTTATTAATTGAAAAAAAGAGTACAATAAAGAAATAGGTAGAGCCCACAAATCCTTCGTTAAAATGGTAATTCTTTAGCCATAGTAATAATAGGTTGCATACGATAGGGGAATAAGTTGAGCCTACATATCTTACATTCATATTTCTTTGTTTATAATTCTTACTATAAGAATCTTAAATGGTGATAAAACTTTAAACATGTTTATCACCCAAGAAATAATAATTACAGTGAATTAAGTAATTAAACTTTTATTTTTAACTTCAACCACATCATGAAACAACAAGAATTGCTTAAAAGATTTCAAGAGTTGTTAGTAGGTTGTCCTTTACCCTTTAGACAATTATGTTCATCACTACATAATAACTTTAATGTTTAAGAACAATAACAAGAAAAATAAATAAAATTAGAACAACCAATATCTCCTTTACAAGATTGCGCAATAGTTATTGTATGACCCCGTAAGATCATAGCTCATTTCATCTCACTCTTGCATGCTAAAGGGGTTCAAGACTTAGAAAATTTCCCTAAGTGTTAAGACTTAGTCATTTCCAAAGCCTCTTAAACTTTGATGATTTTAATTCTGATCTTTCTGGCCTTAGAACATCTATTTTTAAGTTGATTTATCATCGGGTGGTCAATAACATATCTCGGGTAAGTTTAAGATTTTTTGGGTAAGGTTTGAGGCTTGTTTGGATGTTCAAACCAGCGAGTTAGTGAGATATGGCTGCAGCGTACCTCTTATTGTGTTGGTGGGTGCAACGCGGCATGTCGCCTAAGGTGTCGACTGACAGATGCGATGCATCACTTACCGCGTCACTGGGCCATGTTCAGTTTAATTAATTCTGGGTATGTAGGGGTATTTAAGTCATTTTTCCCTTACTTTGCCTCACCCATAACACTAGATTAAGGTCCCAAAAGGGCAAAATCACTCATCTTTTCACAAAATCTCTCAAGAACAAAACCCTAGCTTTTTCAAATCCAAGTTCAAGCATCAAGAAATCACCAAGAACTCATGAAAATTCATCAGTTAAGGTATGTTAGATGTTCATTCATGGGACCTTTTCACCCATGGAGTCCAAAAATCTGTTTTAAAGTTTAAAATTATGACCATTAAATGTTTTCATGAATTTTATCCATGAACTTCCATGAATTTTGATTTTTATATCATGTGTACATGTGTTTTTGTTGGAAATAGCCTTTGGCTCATTTGAAGGATGATATTTGCATATTAAATCCTTAACTCATGATTTTTGTATTGAAATTATGTTATTATGCCATGATTTAACTATTCCCATGCTTTAACTTTATGATCCCCATGTGTTTAATGAAATTCCTAAGAGATGAATTTTGAACAATGACTATTTATCATGTTTTTGAAGCTTTATTATGCTTCTACTAGTAACGTTATCGAGTACTGGGGGTTATGATTACCCAAAAACTTAGCTGTTTAGGTAGTCTTAGTATTTTCAGAATGGTATTAGATATATTAGGGTATAATCAGTTAAGTCAGTTATTATATCAGTAAGCTCAGTTTAGTCCAGTAATCAGAGTTAGACCAGTTGGGAGTAGGATTTAGCACTGAGCTAACCCAGGGATAGGGGATCACTTGCCAGTTGAGGGTGTGGCCTTTAGTAGCAGTCCTTGCATTCTAGAACTATGTCGCCAGCTGTAAGACCCATAGAATCCTAGCTTAACTCAGTCCTTTATAGCATGAAAAGAGGTTCCAGACTTAGAGATTTTAGCAAAGTGTTTATACTTAGAACCATTTTTTAGCCTTCTTAATTTGGCTATCTTATTTTACAACCCATATGACCTTAAAATACCGATCATTGGATTGAATCATGATAATGTGTGTCAATATGTGTAACGCCCCGAGCCTAGTGCTCAGAACACTACACGGTGCTCAGGACCCCGAAGGACCACAAGCTAACCCATGACTGATATTTGTACCTATACACTGCATAATATGATATAATAATGCGGAAACATACACTGAAAGGCCATAAGATTCAATATTGAACATGATCTGAATGATATAATATCTATGTAGGGTAATAGAATACCCAAAACAAAACTGGACATACTGAACTCTGAAACATGATAGTCTAGAAAGCCTCTAACTGACTGAACTATATGATTAAGGAGTTTATGGGAAATGTCCCCAACTAACTCCAACTAATAAACTGATTAATGAGATAATAGGGAAATAATTATGTCCTCGAAAGATGAGGACTCACTTCTAACTCTGTCTGCGGATATCTGGAATCTACTGTTGCCCTAGAGCTCGTGTCTCTAAACCTATGGAATAAGACACCATAGCGCAAATACGTTAGTATTTTGAATGTACTGGTATGTATATGAGGTAGGCTGAATGCATGGAGTTCATATGCATGAACAATAATAATAACTGACTAACTATCATGAGCATGAGAATACATGCATGAGACATAACAACTGACACTAATATTGTGATAACATGATTACTGAATTTGAATATAACTAATAATATGAGTGACTATATCTGATAGTCCTGAATCTGATGGAACTATCTGAGTTCCGTACTGTATCTGAGTTGATTGTATCTGACAATCCTAAAATCTAAAGAAATATCTGAGTTCTATTACTGAGACTGATTGACTATATCTTACAGTCCTCATTCTGTAACATGAAACTATGGAAAGTAGTTATCTAACTGACATGCCCCTGATATGCCATTATGGCTGAGTTGGGGTCCAATCTGTAACCCCAATTAGAAGGGTGTCAATATCGTACCACCGATAAGGACAAGTTGTGGGCGACCCTCATATGATAGTGTTCCCTGTACAAGAATGGTGGGGCCCTTATCTGACAGTGCTCATCCACCTCATCTACCCTCATCGAACAGTGTTGTTGTCTCAACACAGTGTTGTTGTCTCAACCTATGCTGGCTACATAGTTCTAGAATACAAGGATGATTTCTAAGAATCAGACCCTCATCTGATAGTGTGTATTCCCATACTTAGGTTCACTTATTGCTAATTTCTACTCCCATTTGAATAGACTCTGAACATTATTTACATAACTGTACATGGGCTGCGTTACTGAATTCCGTTGACTGACGAAATACTACTGATATCTGACAACTGACTGAGTTGATGAGATCATGGAGATTTCCTGAGTCATAAGTCTGTCTAAAGTGTAACGATCGTAGCTTGACTAAGAGTATCGTGAAAACATGACATGGCTCTAGGCACACAGCTAATGTTTTGGGTACGAGTACCCCCAGGACTCGATGGAAGGAAACTGGCCAAGCATAGCTTACTTGAACATATAACTAACATCATAATCCATAATACAATTATAGAAGCATTTCATCAAAACATGTGATAGGCATAACTTGTACATACATGGGGATTTCATGGTATTATGCTAGTTAGATACTTTTCCTTTATCTAGTCATTTAATCAAACATATTATAGGCATGGTACATGTAAATATCATTGTACAATAATTAAAAATCATGGTTCAATTCTAATTTCATCATTCAAGAGTTTAATCATAGGTTTGCATGAATCTATATCTTTAATAATGTAACCCACATAGAATTTATCACCCAACATGGAGTAGAATTCAACTTCTCACTATCCATATGAACAGGAGCAGCCCAATCATGAAATTCATAAGAAAATCTATAAACTTGAATTTAGAAAAGGTATTCTTGGGCTTCATGGATTAAAGGAGTCCATGAATGAACAGTATGCATACCTTAGTTCGTGATTTCATGAAGATTGATGGTGAAACTTTCTTGAAATTGGATATTCTATGAAAACTCTAGCTTGATCTTGAGAGAAACTAGTATATTTTGGGTGAAAAATGGTTGAATCACGTGTTAAAGGGCTTAAATAGGGGTGGGAAGTTGACCCTTTTAAGTCTGGATGCATCATTTAAAATTGTAAGAAATTAACCGAATTAGACCCTTGGCGCGACGCGGCGCTATCGCGCTGTGTAACTGGATTTTAAAAACTGGGAAATTGAGGAATGGGAAGCGTGGGGGCCATCGCGTTGCCTCTTCCTTTGTGACCTGGAACTTTGGTGCGATGCAGGGGAAATCGCCCTGAGACACTGGAAAATGGACAATTCTGAATTTGGGCCCTGGCGCGATGCACCATAATTACGGACCCCTACTGGAATTTGCCGAATGCCATTTCCCCTTGTGGCGTGGTGCGCCACTAACTAATATGGCATTGTTTTACGATGGGAATTGGAAATATTCGTAACTCCTGACCCGGTTATCGGATTGGGGCAAATCTTATATCGATGGAAATATTATTGAATTTCCCACACGACAAAAAGGGAAAATCTTAAGAATTACTCATGGAATAACCATCATTCAATTTAGAATCTAATACTAGACATTCTTAATATAAAATTAGATAAGAAAAAGTATGGGGTAATACAATATCTCCCCCTTGAGAACTTTCCTCCTCGAATGAGACTGACTGATAGGGGAGAAAAGAAAACTGACGTACATACTGAACATGAATAACTGGAACATGATCTCATGACTGGCATGACTGACAAGCTAAATATATAATACTGAACATGCATATATGATGTATGTGTAACTGATTCATGAATACATGACTGAGTGTTCTAAAGAACTAAGTTTCTCACAATAAGAATTCATGTCTGATGCATAATTACATAACTGAACTGATACATGAGTGCATGGCTGAATATGCAATGGTACTTGATACCAAGTTTATAATGGGAACGTGAGCATAAAACTGCATACCAATTTTGTGATGAACACTGAACTTGAAACTGAGTAAGCTTAATGAGAACTGTTACCTTGAGCTTGATCTGAGTTGGCGAAGAAGATGTGAGGATACTTGGTATGTAGGTCTGCCTCTGCCTCCCAAGTAGCTCCCTCGACGGACTAATTTCACCCAAGAACCTTAACTAGAGGGACTTTTTTGTTCCTTAATCTACGAGTCTGATAGTCTAAGATTTTGAATGGAATCTCTTCATAAAAAAGAGTGTTCTAAACATCAATGCTCTAAATTAGGAATACAACTAATGGGTCACCTATGCACTTCTTGAGCAAAGAGACACGAAATACTGGATGAACCAAGGCTACATCTAAAGGCAATTCAAGCTTATAAGCTACCTTGCCAAAGCGATTGAGAATCTTGAAGGGACAACATATCGGGACTGAGCTTTCTCTTCTTTCCAAATCTCTTCACTCCCTTCATGGGAGAGATCTTTAGATAGACATGATCACCAATCTCAAACTCAAGATCTTTTCTACGAACATCTGCATAAGACTTCTATCGGCTCTGAGTAGCCCGGAGTCTTTCTCTAATCAACTGGACTTTTTCTAAGCATTGAATACCAAGTTAGGACATATAAATGAGGCCTCACTAACTTCAAATCAGCCAATTGAAAATCTACATCTCCTACCGTAGAGAGCTTTGAATGCAACCATCTGAATACTGGAATGATAGTTATTGTATGCAAACTCAATCAAAGGTAAGTGGTCATCCCAACTTCCCTTGAAATCGATTGAATATGCCCTTAGCATATCTACTAACATCTGAATGGTCCTTTCTTCTTAACCATCTATCTGAGGATGAAAGGCTCTACTAAGATGAACTTGGGTACCAAGACCCTTTTAGAATACTTTCCAGAAATAAGAGGTGAACTGGGTACCTCTGTCTGAGATAATAGACAACGGAACACCATGCAATCTGACCAACTCCTTGTGTAGAGTTTGGCATAATCCTCGGTTGAATAAGAAGTATGAACTGGAAGAAAATGAGCTGATTTGGTAATTCTATCTATAATGACCCAGACTGAATCATTCTAATGACGAGTTCGAGGCAAACCCATCACGAAGTCCATGTTCACAACTTCCCACTTCCAAGTAGTAATACTGAACTCCTGCATGGGCCCACTAGACTTATGATGCTCTATCTTAACTTGTTGAAATGTAGAGCACTTAGCCATAAACTCTACAATGTCTCTCTTCATCCCACTCTACCAATAGATTTTGCTAGTCGTGGTGTATTTTTTGGCCCCTGGATGAATAGAGTAGCATGCAACATGCACTTCTGCAAGAATTTGCTGCCTTAAGTCATCTATACTTGGAACACAGAGATGACCCTGATAACGAAGAACACTATCTCCCTTTGGGAGAAACCTCTATTTTTTTTATCTTGAACTGACTCTTTCAACTTGACAAGGATGGGATCTCTATCTTGCTTTTCTTTCACCTCGAAAACTAGAGATGATTTTGAACTACTCTGAACCCATATATCACCCTCATCTGTATCGACCAAGCGAACGCCTAGTCTGGTAAGATGATGGACTTCCTGAGCTAACTTCTTCTTACTGTCCTCAACATGAGAAACTCTACCCATGGATAGTCTACTGAGAGTGCCGGCCACTACGTTGACCTTGACCGGATGATAAAGGCACTCATGTCATAATCTTTCAAGAGCTCTAACCACCTTCTCTGACGAAGATTGAGATCTTTCTAAGAAAAGAAATACTGAAGACTCTTATGATCTGTGAAGACATCTACATGAATTCCATAGAGATAATGCCTCCGAATCTTTAAGGCAAAGACTATGGATGCTAACTCAAGATCATGAGTAGGATAATTCCTCTCATGGGGTTTAAGTTGTCTGGAGACGTAGGCTAGACCTTACCATGCTGTATGAGGACACAATCTAGACCCACTCTGGATGCATTATGATAACACTTAACTTACACGTCAATAAAGTGCAAGGCGGTGGTTGTCAATATATTTACCTAACTTTGGAGTTGGGGTCGAATTCATAGGGAATAATGTGAGTGGCGATTAAACTAGTTTGAAACTAAAGCTACAATTTAAATTCAAAAAAATGATACGAAAAGATAAAATGGGGAATTTCAACGATCAAACAAATGTTAAAGTTTAATTTGCTTAAGAGCTCAAATCTTAAACTGCAATATTTCAAATCAATAATATAGAGAAACTAGAGTTTTGATCACTATGATTAGTAATCCTTCATTGAATAACAATTGTAGTATTGGATTCTCGTGACTTATGGGAAACACCAAATTATCAGTTTCGACAGTCCATCTAAGTGTTTCTCAACCTACCTAGATGTTAAACTCCCTAATTCTCTTGAACTTAGGAAAGCATTTAATTCATACTGATTTTATCTCAAGTTAATCAATCTTGTTACAACATTAATCATTAGATGAGAGCTTAACCTTCCCAAATCCTCGTTGATAATTCACTAATTACTAGGGTTGATTTCTTATATCAAGTAAATCAACAATAAGCAAGGCCTATTGTTTGCAACCAACAAAAAATAATTAATAGAAAAGAATTATCAAGATGCTCCTACAATAACTCGAACCCTAACCAAATATTAAATCCATGGAGGAATAATCATAGATCCCACAATCCTAGTTGTTGGTTTTAGTTTCACATGAGAAAGAAAGTGATAGCAACAATTATATTCATCATTCAAAGTAATTAAACTTACAAAAGATGAAGTCTGAAGTTGATTGTCTTCCAAGTTCAAGAGTAAAATCTCAAAACCCAATCAAAGAGTTGAATATTGAATTCTAAGTTAAGAGCTCCCAAAAAGAAAAGTAAGCTCCCTTGGAATAAGTTCCAGAATATAGAGTCCCAGCCCCCAAGAAAACCCTAAACAATATTTTAAATAGTTTACCTTAATTATGGAAAAAAATCACAGAGTTCAGTAATTTCTCGGATAGGTGAAGACATTTTATGATGCTTTATCAGGAGTCTGATGACTTATCACAGATGTTGTCAGCTCCTCTTCGCTATTGACATTCGTTGCCTTAGGCTGATGATGAAGCGTGATGGCTTATCAGATCCTTGATGACTTATCACAGATGCCGTTAATGATTTACTTCAACTCTCATGTTCTACCTTAGGCTAATAACGATCTTGATGGCTTATCATAACTCTGATGGCTTATTACATGTTGTTGTCACTTCTTCCTGCTGAATCCCATTCTCTATTCAAGGCTGATAATGAAGCAGAATGTCATTCTCACTTATCAGGAATGTCATTAGCCACACTTCTCTTCTATTTGCTTCAAATTTCAACTCTTTTACTTCCATCATTGTTGGTTCTCCTGCATCTTGACTTCCACTGCAAAATCAAAGATAAAATAATCAAAAATGACAAAATTTGCTCAAGACTTTGCAATTATTCTCAGTTAAAAGCCTTAAATGTGTTAGCATCTGCTCACACATCAACACCCTCAACTTAAAACAATTGCTTGTCCTCAAGCAACTAAAACACAACCAAGAGGATACAAAGTACATTTGGTAGTCAATCATTTATATTATCTCAAAACCAGCTTTACCTTCTCCAAGGTCAATTAATTCCAAATAAACTATGTATGCTACTGAAGAACAACAATGGGACACACCGGAATCAAGATATGGCATCAATTCAGCAACAACAACCATGCATGTACGAAGATTACACTATCCAAACAAGTTAGCAACTAGCAACGTAACCAGTGTTCCCTCACTACAAAGTAGTCCCACTTCACTTTTATCAAACATCACATATGTAACCATGGGGACAATTAAAAGATTCTCACTCTTAGAATGAAGTTCCAATCAATGTATGCCAAATACCATAGGCTAGCCCTTATTTTCATTACCAAGATTTTCAGACAGGTCAACTAGGATCACTGTAGATCTTCTCTTTTGCTTGTAATGTAAGCTAGGGGATGGTATGATACTCGATGATATTTAAAGTGACTAATCCTGCTTGACACTACACTATCTTCTGGGGTCTCACTTATTAACCTTTTCTATTCTTCTCTTTTCTTGATCACATATATTCAAGATGGGTGCGGTCTTTTCTATAATCACTTTTTTTTTCTATTTCACAAATTTTCTTTTATTGTTCTTTTCCACTGCACCCAGCTTTTTATTCTTTTCTTCTTTTCTACTTTTCTTCATACTCATTTTACATCATGCACCCCTATGATAGACACCCACAACTTAGGCCATTTGCATAAGTCAAGGTGCACAGTGTCCAAGGAGGACTAAGGCCAAAACAGGTTCATTATGATATAAATGGGACGGTGATAGGTTTTATAAAAAGAAATAGGCTATTAAGGCTCAAAATAGAGATCAAGAGATATTATGCATATAGGGAAGGTCATTTAGGCTAAAACTAGGCTAATATCAACAACGACCTATGATCTTTTTCTACCTGCTATCCTACAATCAAGGCAAGACCAACTGGGCAAGTTCTGGATTTAACACACAATGGGAACTAGGTAGGTTCTCACACACACATGGCAAAAAGGTACATCACAAGCTACTACCTATTCGGTTCATGCAATTGTTTAGTAGTAATTATCATGTCACTAGTACTAATGCCATAACAAGATACACAGTGGTCACACATAAATTCATATCACATAGTTATAAAATAGACCATTGGAGAGGTGTTCAAAAATCAACAAAAACATGTTAACTGCCTAAGGTAGTTGTTCCCCCTCTCCCCCAGTTAATCAAAACACATCACAAAACAAATATAATACTCCTAAACATGCCTGCTCTACTAGGAACAAAACTCTGGGGAAAAGAAGCACGATAATAAAAACTCTAAGAGGATATCAACACCCACAAGTAGACCCACCCTCAACTTAAAATCAGGCAATGCCCCCAATGCGTCAAACCAAAATAAGAGAGTTAGAAATATACATGTGGCACTATGGGTACGAAGAGTTGATGTCAATCATATAATATGAATACAAACAACAAAATACCTTCTGTTTTCTCCTAAGTAGCGCCTGATTGTATATTGTGGCACGACCCAACTTAGCTTTTTCCTCCACCTTAAGGATATGAATTTCACCCCCAACTTAGAGTCCATCTTGTTGCCTCGATCATAGGGGATGGTACAAAAATTAAGAAGTCGAGTAATAGATTGAGCGTGGTAAACCACTCGGCCTTAAAGTGAGGTGTGTTTTTATGTTGCTTACAAGTGTAAAATAAAGAATATAGGGTTCTTGTTCCTCATCTTCACACTCTTCCACTATTTTAGATGATTCCACAGACAAGATATCATCTAAATATAATGTGAAAAAATGCTTCGAGTGAGGCCCAACTAATTCTACTTCAAAATTTACACTATCTACTACACGCTCACTTTTATTCACCTTCTCTATGTTAGTCTCAAGATCAAGATGACAATCGAGTGGTTGTGATTCTTGAGTTTTCTCCTTAAATTGGCTAATGTCCTTCTCATATTCTTCTTTGTTTAGCCGCTGTAAACGCGGTGGAAGTGGTAACTCCTTTAGCTCTTCCCACAGCTGTTCTTGATTCTATAAAATTTATTTCATCAATTTGTTTTCTTGAATCGTGATAGCACACATATCTTCAGTATGATCACTTTGACCACAAGCCAAACACCAAGTTACAATAAGTAGGATAGTATCTGCATCATATTGTAAAGGTCCAGTCCATGCATTTCCAAGTAAATTTGGACAGCAAGCCTCAAAATATGATCCCCTACAATAATAACAAGAATCATCATCACTCAAAAAATCATCTATCTAGACTGACATCTCAAGAAAGGTGTAATAAAAATAAAAGAACAAAAAATAAACTAAATAAATATTTAAAAGTTTGAATTCAAGCAAGTAAACTAAAATTCCAAACCGACTCAATACGCCAAATTGTTCCCCGGCAATGGCGCCATTTTTTATAAAGCTCAACTTACATGTCAATTAAGTGCAAGGCGGATGTCGTCAATACATTTACCCAACTTTAGAGTTGGGGTCGAATCCACAGGGAACAATGTGAGTGGCAATTAAACTAGTTTGATACTAAAGCTTCAAAATAAATTCAAACAAATGATACAAAAATATAAAATGGGGGTTTTCAATGATCAAACAATTGTTAAAGTTTAATTTGGTTCAGAGCTCAAATCTTAAACTGCAATATTTCAAATAAATGATATAGAGAAACTAGAGTTGTGATCACTATGATTAGTAATCCTCCATTGAATAACAGTTGTATTATTAGATTCTCGTGACTTATGGGAAACACCAAATTATCAATTTCGACAGTCCATCTAAGTGTTTCTCAACCTACCTAGATGTTGAACTCCCTAATTCTATTGAACTTAGGAAAGCATTATATTCATACTGATTTTATCTCAAGTTGTACAATCTTGTTACAATATTAATCATTAGATGAGAGCTTAACCTTCCCAAATCCTCGTTGATAATTCACTAATTACTAGGGTTGATTTATTATATCAAGTAAATCAACAGTAAGCAAGGCCTATTGTTTGCAACCAACAAAAAATAATTAATCAAAGGAATTATCAAGATGCTCCCACAATCACTAGAACCCTAACCAAATATTAAATCCATGGAGGAATAATCATAGATTCCACAACCCTAGTTGAGGGTTTTAGTTCCACATGAGCAAGAAAGAGATAGCAACAATTATATTCATCTTTCAAAGTAATTAAGCTTACAAAAGATGAAGTTTGAAGTTGATTCTCTTCCAAGTTCAAGTGCGAAATCTCAAAACCCAATCAAAGAGTTGAATATTGAATTCTAAGTTAAGAGCCCCCAAAAAGAAAAGTAAACTCCCTTGGAATAAGTTCCAGAATGTAGAGTCCCAGCCCCAAAGAAAACCCTAAACAATATTTTAAATAGTTTACCTTAATTATGGAAAAAAATCACAGAGTTCAGTAATTTCTCGAATAGGTGAAGATATTTTATGATGCTTTATCAGGAGTCTGGCGACTTATCACAGATGTCGTCAGCTTCTCTTCGCTGTTGACATTCGTTGCCTTAGGCTGATGATGAAGCATGATGGCTTATCAGATCCTTGATGACTTATCATAGATGTCGTTGATGATTTACTTTAGCTCTCATGTTTTGCCTTAGGCTAACAATGATCTTGATGGCTTATCATAACTTTGATAGTTTATTA
The DNA here is from genome assembly GCF_002878395.1 of Capsicum annuum. NCBI lineage: Eukaryota > Viridiplantae > Streptophyta > Magnoliopsida > Solanales > Solanaceae > Capsicum > Capsicum annuum. Next base: position 32,143,794 of record NC_061119.1, on the reverse strand, counting down.
CATATCATTGTCACTTCTTCCTGCTGAATCCCATTCTCTATTTAAGGCTGATGATAAAGCTGATAACTTATCGAAGTGCTGATGACTTATCAGGAATGTTGTCAGCCACACTTCTCTTCTATTTGCTTTAGATTTCAACTCTTTTACTTCCATCATTGTTGGTTCTCTTGTATCTTGACTTCCACTACAAAATCAAAGATAAAACAATCAAAAATGATAAAAGTTGCTTAGGACTTTACAATTATTCTTAGTTAAAAGCCTCAAATGTTTTAGCATTTTCTCACACATTATATTACAATACACTACGAACCCATCTGAACCATCTGGAAGAGCTAAGTCTGGAGCTGAGGTTAGAAGAGTCTTTAACTCCTAAAAACTCTTCTCGCAAGATTCTGACCACTGAAACTTGACTTTTTTCCGAGTCAATCTAGACATAGGGGATGTAATAGAAGAAAATCCCTCAACAAACCGTCTTTAATAGCCAGCCAAACCCAAGAAACTCCTAATATTTGATGGAGAGACAGGGCGAGGCTAGTTTCTTACTGCTTTGGTCTTTTAAGGATTTACTCTAATGCCATCACCGAAAATGATGTGACCAAGGAATGCTACTGACCTTAGCCAAAATTCTCAGTTACTAAATTTGGCAAACAACTAATGATTTTTGAGAGTCTAACTGTCCTGAAATCTGAAGAACTATCTGAGTTCTATTACTGAGACTGATTGACTATATCTGATAGTCCTGATTCTATATCATAAAACTGTGAGAAGTATTTATCTAACCAACATGCCCCTAATACGCCATTATGGTTGAGTTGGATTCCAATCTTTAACCCTAATTATAAGGGTGTCAATATCGCGCAACTGTTAAAGATAAGCTGTGGGTGACCCTCATCGATAGTATCCCCAAAAGTGAATGGTAGGGCCCTTATCTTACAGTGCTTATCCACCTCATCAACCCTCATCGGACAGTGTTAATGTCTCAACCTATGCTGGCTACATAGTTTTGGAATGCAAGAATGACTTCTAAGAATCACACCCTTATCTGATAGTGTGTGTTCCCAGCCTTGGGTTCACTCGGTGCTAATTCCTACTCCAATCTGAATAGACTCTGAACATGATTTACAAAACTGAACATGGGCTGAGTTGATGAATTCCGTTGACTGAAGGAATACTACTGATATCTAACAACTGACTGAGTTCATAAGATCATAGAGATTTCCTGAGTCATAAGAATGTCTGAAGTCCAAGGATTCATAGCTTGACTGAGAGTAACGTGAAAACATGACATGGCTCTAGGTACAAAGCTAATATTTTGGGTACGAGTCCCCCCAGGACTCGATGGAAGGATACTGACCAAGCATAACTTACTTGAACATATAACTAACATCATAATCTATTATACATTTATAGAAGCATTTTATCAAAACATGTAATAGGCATAACTTGTACATAAATGGGGATTTCATGCTATCATGCTAGTTAGGCACTTTTCCTTCATCTAGGTATTTAATCAAACATATTGTAGGCATGGTACATGTAAACATCATTGTACAGTAATTAAACATCATGGTTCAAATCTAATTTCATCATTCAAGGGCTTAGTCATAGGTTTGCATGAAACTATATCTATAATAATTTAACCCACATAGAATGTATCAACCAACAAGGAGTAAAATTCAATTTCTCATTATCCACATGAACAAGAGCATCTAAATCATGAAATTCATAAGAAAATCCATAAACTTATATTTAAAAGAAAGGATTCTTGGGCTTCATGGACAAAAGGAGTCCATGAATGAACACTATACATACCTTAGTTCGTGATTTTGTGAAGATTGACAGTGAAACCTTCTTGAATTCGAAGCCCCAAAAGAAACCCTAGCTTGTTCTTAAGTGAAACTTGAGAGAAACTAGTATATTTTGGGTGAAGAATAGCTAAATCATGCGTTATTGGATTTAAATAGGGGTAGGATATTGACCTTTTTAACCTTTGGATATGTCTTTTAAAATTGTAAAAATTTCCCAAACTGGACCTTTAGGGAGACACGACGCTATCGCATCGTGTCATTGGAATTTGACAACTGGGAAATTGGGAGATGGCTCGACACGGGGCCATCACATTGCAACTGCCTTTGCGACCTGGAACTTTGGCGCGATGTAGAGGAAATTACACTGTGACACTGAAAAAAAGACAATTGCAATTTTACCTTGTGACGCGGCACCCCACTGACCAATATGGCATTGTTTTTATGATGGGAACCTGAAATAGTCATAACTTCTGACCCGGTTATTAGATTTGGGTGAATCTTATATTGATGGAAACCTTATTGAATTTCCCTCATGACAAAAAGTGAAAATCTTGAAAATTCCTCATGGAATAATCATCATTCAATTTATAAGCTAATACTAGACATTCTTGATATGAAATTTGCTAGGAAAAAATATGGGGTATTACAATAGGTCACTTCGGGTGAGTTTTGGATTTTTTGAATATCGTTTAAGGCATGTTTTGGAGTCTAAAATAGTGGATCAATGCGATCTTGATGTGTTGCATTACCAATCGTGTCGACCAAAACTTTTCACTAGTCTTCAGTGCAAATTCTAGTGAGCCAATACGATATTGATGCTTCGCATTGGCTATCGCATCGACCATCGATGTGACACGTCACCCTGCGCATCATTGGGCACATTTTTCATGATTAAATATCCATATACAGAGGGGTATTTGGGTCATATTCCCAATTATATTTAGCCCTAAAACATGAGATTAACCTACCTTAAGGGCTAAATCACTTATTGCCTCTCAAATTTCTCAAGAACAAACCCTAGGGCATTCAAATTCAAATTCAAGCTTCAAGAACACACCACCAATCTTCACAAATTTGATTACCAAGGTATGTTAGGTGTTCATCCAAGGGTTTTTTTTCACTCTTGAAGTCCAGGAACCTTTTTTAAAACTACAAGTTGATTATTTTCATGAATTTTATGTTGAATTTGATTGTATCCATGATAATGATGTTAATTGAGTTGTAATCCATGATTTTATTACAAATTTCATGTGAAGTAATTAACATGTGTGTAGGGTTATCTGGATTTATGTTAAAAGCCCTTGAAATTGTAAGTTGGGATTGTGATCATGATGCTTGCATGTTGGTTATTATTATGAGCATAAAGCATGCCTCTCAAGTGTTTGACAAAATATCTAAATGAAAGCATTATTAACAAGCTACTAATTTGTGTTATTATAACTATGCCATGTTTTACTTTCAATGCTATCGAGTCCTGGGGACATCCAATACCCGAAATCTAGCTGTTTACCTAGAATTACAGTAGCTTCAGAATAGTCTTAGAGATGTTACGTACAGTGGTAATCAGTCAGTTATAGAACTTAGTGTATTCAGTCAGTTAACAGAACTCAGTGAACTCAGATCAGTTCAGTCTGTTAGTACGATTAGTAACAATTCAGTTAAGCCTCATACAATTTAGAAATCAATTTAGTTTCTATTTAGTTGAGAGTAGGAATCAACACCGAGCAAAACCAGGGATGAAGGCATTCTTGTCAGTGAATGGTTTGACCCTTAGTCGCAATCACTATGTTATGGAACTACATAGCCAGTGTAGGTTAAGATATCTTCCTGCAAGATAAGGGTAAATATAACTCATACGAGTTTTCCTGCCAGTGAAGGTTGAGGAAATGTCTTCCTATCAGATAGAGTTAACTCACAACCATTGTTAGTATCCCTTGTCAAGGTGCTAACACCCTTCCAACTGGGGTCTGATGTTGGGCGCATTTATACGTCTAAGCACCATAACTTACCCATGTTTTAGCTAAGTTTTGAGAATAAAATACATAATTCTTGCACTTTTAGTCTATTTTTAGTTAAGTGAGCTGACCTGTGTGATTAGAGTGCTTTTCAGGTACTAATGAGGAAGATTACAGCACTTTGGGGACCTGTGGACAGCAAAGGAAAAACTTCACATGAAAAGGAAAGTAGCTTTTGGACTGAATGTGATGCATGAGAACATTTTCCCGGGCAAACTCAATATTTTTAAATAGTTAAGGATGCAGTAGCAATTTATTAGAGAAGGATGTTATTAAAAGCATTATTGCTGCATTTTTAGGGATAATTCACATTCTGTATTATTTTGAAAAACAAGAGAAAGCGGCTTAGCTTGAGGACAGAGAGAGAGAAATGCTTTTCTCTCTTATTTTCGCTATTCATCTTTATCACCAAGATCGTTCTAAGTTTTGGTATGATGAATATGTTTATTTTGATTTCCGTTTTATTCATGAGTAGCTAAGTTTATTTGTTAGGGTTATGGAAACCTTGTAGTATACTCTCTATTGCTATGGGTTTTTGAATTTATGATGTGTTAATCCACTTATATCATTACTCTCTTCATTTTGATTGAATTCTCATGGTTGCAAACACAGGGAATGCGCCATTATAGCAATAATTTGTTCGATAGAAAAGTTACTATTTGGAAAAGAGAGTGTGACAAGAAAATAGGGTTTTCAACCTCTATTTTACACGTTAATGCCTTAGCAGGATTAACTTCTTCGAGAGTTTGTACAATTGGTTGTACACTTTGGATTCGAGAGAACTAAGGTGAATAAATCCTTGATGGTTGAAAAACACTTGGATTTAGAATTAGAATATGTCTCTCTATAAGTGCATGCATGTATAAAATCCGTATTACTCATAGTTAATAAAGAAGTAGAAGCTACAAGCTGGACATAACCCTAACTTGTCATTCTCTGTGATCAAATATTATTACACATATCATCTCATCGTTACACTGATAATATTATTGTGCACCTAAACTGAAACCCCCCTTACCTTGGAACCTTTGATCAATAGTCTAATAATAATCGCAATACTTAGTGATCATAGTATTTCCTGTGGGATTCGACACCTAACCCAGTTGGGTTCTATATTTGACAATGACCGCTTGCACTTTCTAACGAGAGTTGTAATTTGGGCGTATCAAATTTTGGCGCCGTTGCTGGGGAATACGGTTGTCAACTAAGTTTGTGATAGTTAATAGACCCTTTGGTCAAAGATTCTCAAATTTTACTTTTTGTTTGTTGTTTTTGTTTTGTTCAGGTTTAGTGGATTGCATGCCAAATACACGGAGATCTGGTCAGCCATTATTACCTATAAATCATGAACCATATCTCATTGGCAGAATGGATACGCAATGAGACCTTGAAAGGATAGCTACTAAACAGGAGCAAGCTAGATTAACTGCATTGGCAGCTGCGCAAGTAAATCAACAGAATGCTGATAACCCAGGTCGAGTACCAAATCTTGATGATGAGGACTTAGGTGATGATGAGTTATTAAATCCAAGGCGTAGAGATGATGTGGCTGCACCAGTGAACAGGAATGTCAACAGAGACCGTCAAGCTAGGATGAGACCCAAATGCCGAGCTGTGCAAGTTGCTTTTGATGATGATGATGACGACTTGGATGGGGCTGGTACCACAGGGGCTATTATTCCTCCGCCCTTGGCACCCGGAGCCAAGTTCAATATCACTAGCACCATGATCCAGCTATTGCAACTCAAAGGGTTATTTGGTTGACTTGCAGGCGATGATCCGAATATGCATCTGATTAATTTTATCTCAACATGCAAATCGTTTGACAATCCAGGGGTTGGACAGAATGCGATTCGACTGCACTTATTTCTATTGTCTTTATCTGGAGAGGCAACTCTATGGTTAAACAGGCTAACTCCTGACTCTATTACCAATTGGAGGCAACTGAAAGAAGCTTTCCTAGAAAGATTCTTTCCACCATCCAAGAGAGCACAATTAAGAGATGAGATAAGCAATTTCAGACAGCTTCCAACTGAAGCTCTCTACGAGACATGGGAGAGGTTCAAGAAGAAGCTTATGCGGTTCCCAAATCATTAGATGACCAATGTCCACTTGATGGAAATATTATATACAGCTTTGAACTCTGTGACTAAGCCATTGGTAGATAATGCTGCGGGTGCATCATTCATGGACCTTACTTTTATTGAGGCATGTGATATGCTGGATTGTATGACAAAGCAGAGTAGAGCTTGGCATACCTGGGATTTTGAGGTAGCAAGCTCTACTGTATCTATTAGCATGACGGCAGAACAGAGGCGAAGAGAAGAGGAACGTGACCAGGATATGGCTCACATGAAAATGCAGATGAACTTTCTTACTAAGAATTTATTATCAGGGAAGACAGAAAAGGTCAAAGCTGTTGTATCACAAGGAAGAGATGACTTTTATTCTGAGGAGGAAGCAAATTACTTAAATAATCAGGGGGGTTTCCGAGGTAATGTCCAAGGAAACCAAGGTAGGATCTATTATAAAAAATCCGGATACAAGCACCAAGACCAAGGGAATTGGAAGAATAAGAATGATAGGAGCGATTTGTATGTCCCTTCTGGAAATCGTGAAGCTGTTGCACCTATCTCTGGAAAGATGTCCATGGAGGACATGATGGCTAAGCTGTTGAAAGGAGTGGAGGCAACCAACACGGGAGTAGCTGAGGTAAAAAATGATTTATCCTCAATGAATCAATTGGTTGACTTGCATTCCACTTTAATAAAACAGCTGAAACAACAAATGAGTCAACTATCGGTGGCATTCAATCAAAGGAAAGCTGGCACTTTACCAAGTGACACTGTGCAAAATCCAAGAAAAGATGGATCATGTTTGGCTATTACAACCAGGAGTGGTAAGGTGTTAGAAAATCCATCCAAGGGCAAGCCTGTGGTTGATAGTATGGAGGAGAATACTGTTGAAGCAGATTATGATGATTTTGTAGAAGTTGAAAATCAAGATGAGAACGTGCATGATACCACACCTAGATGTCAGCAGTCTGAAAAGATTAATATTGGGAAGCACAATAAAAAGGAAGTGGTGGAGAAAACTCTTCCAAATCCACCACCACCTTTTCCTCAGAGATTGAAGAAGAAGACTGATGACACCAGGTTCAGTAAATTCATGACCATGCTGAAGCAGCTGACTATAAATGTGCCTTTGGTGGAGGCACTGAAGCAAATGCCAGGGTACGCCAAATTCATGAAGGACTTTTTGACAAAGAAAAGGGCGGCGAGCTATGAACTGGTAGATAATTTTCATCATTACAGTGCAATTGCCATGAGGTCTTTAGTACAGAAGAAGGCAGATTCGGGTGCTTTCACTATTCCTTGCACGGTTAGATCTTTAGATTTTACTAAGGCTTTATGTGATTTAGGGGCTAGCATTAATTTGATGCCACTAGCCATTTATAGACAGTTGGGGTTGGGGGATCCTACACGAACCAACATGCGGCTTGTAATGGCAGATAGGTCGGTAAAACGACCTGTTGGTATTTTATATAATGTATTAGTAAAGGTTTCTACCTTCATTTTTCCTGCAAACTTTGTTATTTTGGATTGCGAGGTGGATTTTGAGGTGCCCATAATCTTAGGTCGACCTTTCCTCGCAACAGGAAGTATGCTTATTGATTTGCGAGCAAATAAGCTTTTATTTCGAATGAATGATGAAGTGGTACGTTTTGATGTATGCAAATCAATGAAGCAGCCCAAGGATATGAATGTGTTCTCTATAGTTGATGTTTATTATGAGGATGAGAAGGAATTATCTTTAGAGAAGTAGCTTACTGTTGAGCCATTGGCTGCTGTGCTTTTGAACTTTGATCGTGAGGATGTTAAAGAGTACGAAGAAACTATCTGTGCTTTGATAGGAATGGGGTCGTATTCTTATGCCCCCAAGAAGCTAGACCTTGACCTTAAGAATCGACCTTCACTACCGACGAAGCCATCCATTGAAAAGCCACCGGTGCTAGAATTGAAAGAGCTACCCAGTCATCTAAGGTATGTGTTCTTGGGTAGTGGAAATACACTGCCGGTTATTATTGCTTCTGATTTAGGTGAACAACAGGTAGAGGCTCTCATCTCTGTTTTGAAGAGGTACAAGAGAGCTATTGGTTGGACTATTGCTGATATAATTGGTGTCCCTCCTGGCATATGTATGCACAAGATTCAGCTAGAGGAAGATTGCATACCCACTATTGAGCATCAGCGTCGTCTGAATCCACCTATGCAAGAGGTGGTGAAGAAAGAAATCATAAAGTGGTTAGATGCAGGGGTGGTGTATCCAATCTCAGACAGTAAATGGGTGAGTCCTGTACAATGTGTGCCCAAAAAAGGGGGCATGACAGTAGTAGCGAATGAGAAGAATAAGCTAATTCCACTCAGGCTTGTCATAGGGTAGAGGGTGTGTATGGAT